>NC_072468.1:12033203-12199797 GCF_027596085.1 Anoplopoma fimbria | reverse complement strand
TGGAGAGAAGGGGGGGAAAGTTGCTCGACAACGCCACCTGGGGAATTGCACCCCAGGAAATACAACCTTGGCCCTGTACTTTGGCCAACCAGAGGTCACACAGATTCGTTGCACGTTTTGTATAAAGGACGAGAGACGGACGTACAAAAGATATAATTTTATTTATTTACAGTAAGCAGAATTGAAAGAGCTCAGGGATCTCAACAACCACTGAAGTGTCAAGTCAAAACCCCAAAGTAGAAATAAATACAACAGGCACAGCGCTAGGCTGTAGCGAGGCGGTCAGACTAAATCAACTCAAAACCACAAAAGAACCACTACAAACCAAATCAAAGCCTGCCGCCCGCTACACCAGCTCCTGTCCTGGAAACACAAGAAAGAAACACAAAATTACACTACTGTTGTGGCGAGACACTCAGGTTGTTACGACAATCATTTAAAACAGAGGACTATAATAAAACACACACATAACACCCCAAACACAAACCCAACAGCTATGTTAAACTAAACAGAAAATAATCAGTTGAACCCCAAAGCAATAGATCAGAAATAATAAGAAAATATTGATATGCTTAACCCCAAATGGGTCAACAAAACGCAACACAAAAATATATGTATGTATAGGATTTAACCCAAACAAATAAACTAAAGAACACAAACACAAAAAGATGAAAGGAAAAGCAGACAATTAACCAAACCGATAAGAGTTGTGGTGGGACTGGAAACTTAGCGCTGCGTGGGAATGCAACCGCCACATCGGACTGTGTGGAAAAAGGCAACGGTGCCGGAGCAGCCGAAGATGATGAAGACGACGGAGTGGATGGAGAAGACGACGGAGTGGATGGAGAAGACGGAGCGGCCGCCCCAGGACCGGAGGCCGTGGATGGTTTACGTTTGGGATCGCCAGGTGTAGGCTACGTCACAGAGCCGTGCAGGGCAGCTTCACCAGAGCACAGGAGGAGGAAGAAAAGCAAAAGCACCGCTGCGGCTCCAACAGCTACAGCAGGACAGAGAGCAGACGGCTAAGCACAAAGCTAACACAACCAGCAGGTTAACAAAAGAGCACGCTTACCCGAACGAAGAGAGCTTTACGCCCCGAAACTGATCACCGGCTGCGGCAACAGTACAGAGCGGATGCCACACTCCCCTCACTCTTCACAATGCCGCCCCCGAACAACACGGCCAACAACGCTGGAAAGTTACAAAAACACTCGCGATCACTGGGCACCTGCTTGTCATCATAAAGTTGCACGAAAGTAGCGTCATGCCTACTCACCTTCAAGTGACTGAAGCACGCCACACCAACCGACAACAAACCAACAACTAACAGACGCCACACCGAGTCTTCGCCACGAGTGCCAGGCAGCAGTGTGCGCGCCAGAGAAGGCGCAGCACTTATACAGGTGAAACCACTCTGCAATCTGCCCACCAGAAATCACCTGAGTGGAGGAGGAGCAACACTCAACCTGCCACATTCCACCCCCACTCTCTGCGTCGTCGCCCCGACGGCAGACTATTTGTTAACCAAACCACCTAGGACCAAGGCCTAAACAGAACAGACTGTGCATTTACCACAGGACCTGCAAATTCAAGTACCCCATTACCCCTGATGCCCACCGGTTGGGGAAGACGATGAAGGTTGGAATGTTGACCGGCGGTGGAACGGCCAGTACGACGCCGAGTTGGCTGAGAAGAGCTAGGCTGACCACTAGAGGGCGGAGCCACAGAATGAACACGCTCTGGCTCCGCACTTGGGCCTGGACCTGGGTCAGGCCCAGCGCCTGCTGGAGTCATAGTAACAGGTCCCGTAGGGCAAGATCGAGCTAGTGCCTCAGTGGCGGAAGGTGCAGAACTGTCACGGGCCAGCAGCCATAGTTCCCCATCTTCAGGTGAGTCAGGGAAACCTATGGGCGCCGTCGGAGCGGGTGGAGGAAGCACCCTGGGAGGGCATGCACTGGACACAACCTGAGCCTTCAGCATATTCCGATGCACCTGCCGAGCCTTGTGGAGCTCCTCAGCAGGGGCAATGGTGTAAACTGCTCCACTGCCGGATGGGGCTTTCAGCACCTGGTAGAGCACTGAGCTCCACTTGTCGTGAAGCTTGTGTCGACCCCTGACACCAAGGTCTCGGAGATAGACCAGCCAGCCCACCTGCAAAGGGGCCTCTCGAACATGCCGATCATGTCGCTCCTTCCGTTGACCTGCAGCGGCCAACAACCTACCACGAGCATTCTCAAATGCCACTCTGAGCCTTGCCTGATGCTCGGTCATCCAGTTCTGTACGTCCCCTGGCTCAGGGTCCTGGACCCGGCCCAAAAGAAAGTCCACAGGGAGCCTGGGCTCTCGACCAAACATCAGGAAGAAAGGTGACTCCCCTGTACTTTGATGTGGCGTAGTGTTATAACAAAACAACACATGAGGAAGACAAGAAACCCAATCCCGCTTCCGGGAGACTGGCAAGGTTCGCAATAAGTCATGGAGCGTCCGATTAAAGCGTTCGACCTGTCCGTTGCCGGCTGGATGGTAAGGAGTGGTTCGCGATTTGTCAACCTCGTACAAGCGGCAGAGCTGGTGGATCAGGGAACTCTCAAAGCTCCGACCCTGGTCGGAGTGAATGCGGCTTGGAACGCCGAACTGGAAAAACCATTCGGTCAGCAAGACCTGGGCAACCGTCACAGCACGCTGGTCCCGGGTTGGGACTGCCACAGTGTATTTACTAAACACATCGGTCATCACTAAAACGTTCTCCAACCCGTTCTGTGATGGTTCTAGCAATGTAAAGTCGATGGCGACAATCTCGTTCGGCCGGGACGCTAGCACGTGACCCATAAAGCTGTGGGGCACTGACCCTGAATCTTTGGCAACTTGGCAGCGTTCGCAGGTCTGGACCCACTCTTTGATGTCAGCAGACATTCTCGGCCAGTAACAGCGCTGTCGTACCAGTTCTGTGGTGCGCTCGATACCTTGGTGACCATGGTCTTGATGCAACTGGGTCAGGGTCTCCTTCTTAAGGACAGCAGGCAGAACAAGCTGGAGACACCCTTCCCCCCCATCTGAACGGAAAGTCCGGCGGTACAGTACACCACCTTGTTCGACCAAGCGGTCCCATTCTCTCAGGAGCGTCAAAGCTAAGGCAGGGAGTTGTTGCCTCTCCTCTTGAGTCGGTTTAACCCGCCTCCGCCAAAAGCGCAGAAAGTTGTCACCCAAGAGAGAATCTGCCTCCTGTAAGGAACAAAGGTCAGATGGAGAATGGCCCCGGAAGACAGACACCGCGGCCTGGGCTGCAGGTACCACTGGAGCCGAGACTGAAGCTGACTGGGGGAGCAGTGGGATCGAAGTGCCAGGTAGCACCCGTTCAGCCAGACTGGACCCTGACAGATACTGCCGGGAGAGGGCATCAGCATTCCTATTGACGCGTCCCGAACGATACCTGATCTCGAAATCAAAGACAGCCAATTGGGAGGCCCACCGCTGTTCTACGGCCCCCAACTTGGCAGAATCCAGGTAACTCAACGGGTTGTTGTCCGTGAAGACCACACATTTATGCCCCAACAAATACTCCCGGAACTTCTCTCCCATCGCCCACTTGAGTGCAAGGAACTCCAGTTTCATCGAACTGTAATTTTCCATGTTGCGCTCCGTGGGTCGAAGCCCTCTGCTTGCGTACGCCACTGGCCGAACACCATCGTCAGTCTCCTGTGAAAGGACAGCTCCCAGGCCACTGTGACTTGCATCGATTTCCAAGATAAACGGGCGTGCAAAATCTGCATAGGCCAGCACTGGGGCCGAGACCAACTTCGCCTTCAAAGCTTCGAAGCTTTGCTCACACTGGGGTGTCCATGCAGAGCCCAAATCCCGCCCAGAGCCTCGCTTGGACCGGGTACCTGCATGCTCTGCCACCAACTTATGCAGGGGGCCTGCCAGCTTAGCGAACCCCTCCACGAACCGCCTGTAGTAGCTGGCGAACCCCAAGAACGAGCGCAGCTCTGACACATGGCAGGGCCGCTGCCATTCTGCCACCGCCTCAATCTTGGCAGGGTCCGTGGAAACGCCTCGGCTCGAGATAATGTGCCCCAGGTAACGGACCTCCTTTTTGAAAAAGGCACACTTCTCAAGTTTGACCTTCAAGCCTTCCCTCTGAAGCCGACTGAGGACCACCTCCAGTCGCTGCAAGTGTTGAGAGACAGAAGATGAAAATACAACAATATCGTCCAAGTACAAGAGCAAGGATTGACACTGTTGATCCCCAAACATCCTTTGCATTAATCTCTGAAAGGTGCTTGGAGCGTTGCACAAGCCGAATGGCATACGGTTAAACTCGAAGAGACCGAAAGGTGTACAAAAGGCTGTCTTCGACTTGTCCTGCTCTGTGACGGGGACCTGGTTGTACCCACTCGCTAAATCGAGGGTGGTGAACCAGCGAGCTCCAGCAAGGGAGTCAAGGCTTTCCTCGATGCGAGGTAAGGGAAATGCGTCCTTCCGTGTCTTGCGATTAAGCAGGCGGTAGTCAACACACATCCGGAGACTACCATCCTTTTTACGGACCAGGACAATGGGGGAAGCAAAAGGGCTATTGCTTTCCCGGATCACCTTAGCTTCAAGTAACTGGTCAATGTGAGCCTTCACCTCCTCGTACTCCGAAGGTGGTATCCGTCGGTACCGCTGTCTCACCGGAATCTCGTCCAGCAAGGGAATCTCGTGAGAGATAAGGTTGGTACAACCCAAGTCACCGTCGTGATTCGAGAAAATTGCCTGGTATTTCTGCAGCAGAGCATACACCTCACTCTGCTCTTGCTCGGCTAAAGCGGACAGGTCCCCAGCTTGTACCCCACCCGTTGTTGTGCCAGCAGCTGCATGGGATGAAACTGAGGCTGTAGTGAGCTTCACCTCAGTTACGCCAGCTGGTAGACTGACAACCTGCGCACTACTTAAAGCGCCAAGACCAACACGTGGGTAGAGAAGGACATCAGTCGTCCCCACATTGACCACTGGGACGTAAACTGTACCACGGGTAACCTGGACCACACAAGGAAAAGTCAGCAGCCCTGCTGGCAGGCCAGACTCTGTTGGTTCAAACAGCGCAGCCTGACCAGCCCGCTGCTCTGCACAGGTAGTTGCCACAAGCTTCAGTACTCCACCAGGTATTCGTATTGCCCGTCTCCCACGAACCCGGGCGGAACCAGTGATGTTTCTCTGATGTTCTGTGGTGGCCTGATGGCACCGTTGCAAGGCTTCAAGGACTGGGCCTGGGGCTTGAACCACCGACGGCGCATTGAAGAGGGCGGGGCCATACATGGCAAAGAGTTCACGATAGCATCGACGAATGATGTTGCTCCCCAAGATCCCCGGGAAGCAGATGCAGCATCAGGAGGGTCTCTCACCACCAGAATCCCACAACCAGGGACCACTTTTCCACACAAGGTCACATCCAGCTCCAAGTAACCGATGTACGGGATACAAAGACCATTAGCTGCCCGCAATTGCAGCCAATTACAAGACCGAAGGCGCTCTTGGCCCCATGATGCAAAATGTTCTACAAAGAAACTTTCAGGGATCGTAGACACCATGGAACCACTATCTAACAAGCATGAAACCGTGACCCCACCCATCAAGACATCAATATGGGGACACGGTGCCATTATCCGATCAATGAGGTCAGGTTGCGAGCCTCTAGCCTCCCCAACTGAGCTTTGGCTCCGCAGCTCAGTGGGCGTCAGTTTTCCGGCTGAAATGCAGGGCGGGAAAATCCAGCCCCAGTAGTAGGTCGACCAGTCAAAGAACCAGCACGGGGACGAGGGGGGGACTCGCTCCCCATCACAATCGCTGGCATAATGACCTGGCTGTTGACATCTTCTGCAGATCAAAGGCCCATTGCGAGGGGGCCGAGGTGGAAAAGGACGAGCCTGCAAAGAAGCCATGGTCTGGGCCAGTTGGTCAAGCTGTCCTTGTTGACGTTTCAAGAGAGCCTTCACTTCGCTCAACTCTGAGTCATGGGGTGAGACAAGAGGGGCGGGGCGAGAACTACCCTGCACTCCATACTGTAAACCGTGGGCCAAAGGAAGAGAGTGGCTACGTTCCCTAACACCCCTTGGAGAGCCCTCCCTCTCCCATCTAATGGCCTCTCCACGTGTGTCAAGCAGAGAAGCAGTGGGGTCGCGACGAATGAACTGCTTCAATTCCCTGCGAAGGGTACCATCAAGCACATGCTCCACGAACTGGTCGCGAAGAAGGATTTCTGCATTAGGCAGAGCATCAGGTGCTGACTGCTTGACACGCTCCATCAGGGCCATCAGAGCCAAGGAAAACTCTAACAATGTCTCCCCGTCCTGCTGCTTCCTGGAGAAGAAAGATTGCTGCAGGGTCACATATGAATGTACACAGCCATAAAGCTCAGTCAAGATGGTCAAAACCTCGTCAGGATCCTCCCTCTCCACACGGGGGCGATACTTTATCTCTTCTCTGGCCTCCCCTTCTAGGTGGTCAAAGATGAAGAAAGCCTGATCACGAACAGACAGGTGGCGGGCACGCATACACACCTGTAGCTCCTCTTTCCACTCAGCTATGCCTACACCTGTTCTGCCATTGAACATGGGACATCTACGCTCTCTAGGTATGACAACCAGCCGTTCAGTGACCCTGGAGCTGGCACCAGCAGCCGGAGCAACAGGAGCGGGGTCAGCCCTACTGGGACCGGCCTGGGAAGCATCTCTCGCTCGAGACAGCTGCTCGTTATCTGTTCTAAGCTGTGCCACTAGCTCTCTGAGCTGCTGCAGTTCCTCCTCCATAGCAACCGCAGAAACCACACTCACCAACTCAAAATGGAGACCTGATTTTACCAACTGGCAAAAAGGAAAGAAAGAAACAAAAGATATGCTGCCGCTCCGTCTTCACCACTGCCTCAACACACCACCACTTAATCCAACAAAAGCAAAAAGGGAAAGAAAAAAAAAACTCAAACTAATAACACAAATGAAAGTCACGTCTCTGTCCTCTAACAGTGCATCCTGTCGACAACGCCAACTTGTGGCGAAATGGAGAGAAGGGGGGGGAAAGTTGCTCGACAACGCCACCTGGGGAATTGCACCCCAGGAAATACAACCTTGGCCCTGTACTTTGGCCAACCAGAGGTCACACAGATTCGTTGCACGTTTTGTATAAAGGACGAGAGACGGACGTACAAAAGATATAATTTTATTTATTTACAGTAAGCAGAATTGAAAGAGCTCAGGGATCTCAACAACCACTGAAGTGTCAAGTCAAAACCCCAAAGTAGAAATAAATACAACAGGCACAGAGCTAGGCTGTAGCGAGGCGGTCAGACTAAATCAACTCAAAACCACAAAAGAACCACTACAAACCAAATCAAAGCCTGCCGCCCGCTACACCAGCTCCTGTCCTGGAAACACAAGAAAGAAACACAAAATTACACTACTGTTGTGGCGAGACACTCAGGTTGTTACGACAATCATTTAAAACAGAGGACTATAATAAAACACACACATAACACCCCAAACACAAACCCAACAGCTATGTTAAACTAAACAGAAAATAATCAGTTGAACCCCAAAGCAATAGATCAGAAATAATAAGAAAATATTGATATGCTTAACCCCAAATGGGTCAACAAAACGCAACACAAAAATATATGTATGTATAGGATTTAACCCAAACAAATAAACTAAAGAACACAAACACAAAAAGATGAAAGGAAAAGCAGACAATTAACCAAACCGATAAGAGTTGTGGTGGGACTGGAAACTTAGCGCTGCGTGGGAATGCAACCGCCACATCGGACTGTGTGGAAAAAGGCAACGGTGCCGGAGCAGCCGAAGATGATGAAGACGACGGAGTGGATGGAGAAGACGACGGAGGATGGAGAAGACGGATGGCGAAGACAGAGCGGCCGCCCCAGGACCGGAGGCCGTGGATGGTTTACGTTTGGGATCGCCAGGTGTAGGCTACGTCACAGAGCCGTGCAGGGCAGCTTCACCAGAGCACAGGAGGAGGAAGAAAAGCAAAAGCACCGCTGCGGCTCCAACAGCTACAGCAGGACAGAGAGCAGACGGCTAAGCACAAAGCTAACACAACCAGCAGGTTAACAAAAGAGCACGCTTACCCGAACGAAGAGAGCTTTACGCCCCGAAACTGATCACCGGCTGCGGCAACAGTACAGAGCGGATGCCACACTCCCCTCACTCTTCACAATGCCGCCCCGAACAACACGGCCAACAACGCTGGAAAGTTACAAAAACACTCGCGATCACTGGGCACCTGCTTGTCATCATAAAGTTGCACGAAAGTAGCGTCATGCCTACTCACCTTCAAGTGACTGAAGCACGCCACACCAACCGACAACAAACCAACAACTAACAGACGCCACACCGAGTCTTCGCCACGAGTGCCAGGCAGCAGTGTGCGCGCCAGAGAAGGCGCAGCACTTATACAGGTGAAACCACTCTGCAATCTGCCCACCAGAAATCACCTGAGTGGAGGAGGAGCAACACTCAACCTGCATGGCTGTGGGGTCACATTACACAACTTGCTGTATTGTAATTGTAAGTCTTATAGTCAGTGGAAGACTGATTGGTAACATGTAGTCACACATTGCAAGATCTTCACCGGGCAGAATCCCTCATTAGTATCTGACGTATCTGAGCTAAAGTGTTGTTGTGTGAACTAAGCATAACTGAATACAGGTAGTACAGGTAGCTACTATTGGCTGTAGCTAGTTTCCTTTGTGACAATGTAGATATTAAAATAGCTGTATGGGCTTTGCTTCTCATTCAGAAGAGGGTTACTGAATCATATGGCGCAACAAATATGACAATCCGGAATTTAGCAAGTCTTCTTGTTCCACCATCTATTGATGGTTTCTGACTACAGCGGATGAACCACAGGGAGAGCTTTTCTGAGCTAAAGAGATAGAGAGCATCAGTCAGCTGTTAAGAGTAGAGAACCCATTTCTAAAAGCAGAGAGGGCTTATTAGAGGTTACACTCTTTATTTCACATTCTGTAAAGTGCTGCTGGGGTCAAAGTGTGTTTTTATGAGTCAGGGTCAACAGCTGAGGAAATGCAATACGAAGAGGCAGAGGTTCAAGCTTCTCTGGCCGGGCAGCAGCAGCTAAGCTGGCTGGCCTAAAAAACGGAACTGACGGACCCGACATTGACTGTCCCCCCTTCACATGCCAAGTGACGACACTGCATGAGTTTCACTGAGCACTTATTCCGTGTGATACATTTAGTTTATAAGAGTGCTTTGGATGTGTTGGTGGGCATTTATTTTAACTTGGAAGGGGAACCAATAGGGAAGCTGTTTCTTATCCGTTTGCTACGTTGGGCAAATTGCCTCCTGGCTCAAGCTCAGTGCATAAAGTTTAACTTAAATCATGATCCTGCATTGTCTGTTAAATTCATCTTCTCCATGTGTGAAGATCAGGAAGTAAAAATTTAGTTTAACTCTCCCCCAAACAACTATAGCCAATATACGATTTGTTTCTGACTGGAGTCTGATGGCTTTGAGGAGAGCTAGTAATTTAATATTTTATATGCAAATTATAAAAAAAGATTAAAATCCCTGTAGATTTAATGCGTTATATATATCAACTTCAATGCACAACACAAAGCGTTAGGCTGGAAATAAGGGCAAAATTGTGTCCACCAGGGTTTCATGTTGTCATCATTGTGATCCGGAACCAGAACCGGAGCCGATAAATAACTGTGACTGTCAAAGGGTCATTTGTCACGTGAATGAATGCTGAACAAAAGCCAGATTTTAGTGGGGGTTTTAGTCCAGCGGTTAAGGGATTTAAGAATATAGTTCTCTGTGTTGGAGAGAATTAGTGCATGGGAAAAAGGTGTGTAGGAATCAGTTATAGATCTGGCCCCTGGTCTTCCATCCTGGTCACAAACCTGTTTGCAGGAGTTTTCAGTTTTCAACTTCTGATGCACATTTTATAATTCATGAAATTCCTTAACTGTCATCATATATATTTTCCTCCATTTTCTTTATTCCCTGGCTGGCTACTTTCCCTGTCTTTCTGGTGGACGTGAGGGTTTCATCAAACTGCGTGCTGAGTTTGTCTGTCACCTGTCCTGTCAGAAGTGATACTGCAGGTGATACGTCACACACCACACACCACTGATTTAAATAGGAGTTGGTTGGGTGGTGCATTTTCTGCGTCCAAACTTTGAAAAGTTACACTGATGAAATGGCTACAGAATATTTAAAGGGCAACATTTGAATGACGAACATCGTGTCACAGATGAAACTGAAGATGAAACTTGGAAGAATAGTGTGTATTTTTTTTTGTCTCTGTATTCTGGCCTTTAAAAAAACCCACTGTGATTGGCCCACAGAGGTGTTGTAAGTAAAGGTCAAACTTTTTTAACACCTAACTTTATGTTTTTCAGTTCTTATTCAGTTCATTTTATCGTTTTTAAAAGGCTAGGGTGTAAAGTTGTGCACTGCGTGCCAGTCAAAGACAAATACATAAGCTGGGTGTGTCTTGCAGCAAAGTTCCACTCAAAACAAAATCATAAATACCATGTTAGCCATCATGACAGAGCACATTAGCTGTTACTCACTCACTCATTAGCCATCCTCTACACAGTAAACATGCACTGGTAAGCTCAATAGAGAGAGGTTGTGGACCATTTCTTAACTTTTACAAGATGTACCGAATTCTGCAATAGACATGTATCACAATTAGGAATGGGACAGCACCAATTAAACTATATCATCATAGCATATGAGAGGGCAGTGTTATGAAGGCCAATAAAGATTAAATTTCACATTTTCTAACATAAAGTAACTTTAACTACTTACCCATTTATCTTTATGCCAAACCAATGGCAACTAATTTCTTCATTGTTCAGTTAAATCATTTCTATGGTTCAAATGTGTACAATTGCTTGAGTAAATTTATTAGATCAGAATTGAAATTCTCCAAACTACTTTTTCCACCTCCACATCATCATCATCATCATCATCATCATCATCATCATCATCATCATCACTTTGGCACATCATTAAAGCAATTCCTCTTTATTTTGAACAAATTGCAAAGGTTTTCGCACAATAATTCTGTAAAATTGTCTGCTGTTTCCTACATTGTCAATTGTTGGTCAATTTGTTGTGTTGAGCAAAATGTATTATACTAGTTCTTTGTTGAATAGTCTTCTTGATCTTCTTTAAGCTGCTTTAGTGCGGATGATCTATTTCCATTTAGTTAGTAAATCAGGCCTCAAATGATCTGGTATAGAAATCACATTTTTCAATTTGGCAAAGGTTTTACACTGAATAAGACAACCACATTCACAGCACAAATACATGCTTTTGTGGTGTGAGGAAACCAGAGCACCGGAAGGAAACCCAGGCAAACGATTGGGAAAACATGCAAACTCCACACAGGAAGGCCCTGCCCAGACCGGGGATCAAACCCTGGACCTTCTAGCTGTGCATCCTGCAACCCTCTCTGTTGCATAGTTTAACACCCAAAAACTATTATTAGGAATCTGTCCTGAATTGATGGATTGATCTTAGGTAAACATGCCTTATTATTTCATGCTCAATGTCAGGGATACACTCGTATACAAACTTTTAACACACACGTTAATCTGCTAGCCATGTTAGTGTTTGTCTCCTGTCTGTCTCTCTCTGTGTCTGGGGTACCTTCCTCCAGCAAATCAGTGCTGTAAAATGTGCAAGATTGAGAACTTTTCTATTGCCTGTCAAAGTGGTGATGGCTAAGCTGGTGGATAGCCGCTAATTGCACGTTTTTCAAAAAACTATTTTAAAACAAAAAGGTTATGGGTCCATTTTTTTTATAGTAGTTAATGTTGGTTTAAAAAGCCAAGAGCAGCTCTTGAAAAAATAATTGTTTTTAACACATTATCTTAACATCACAAGTTAATTATCAAGTCATCTGGAGTTCACAACGTTTTTTTTTTCTTTTGATAATGTAATAATTGGCTGGTTATCTCAGAAAAACAAAAGCTTTTCAACCATTATTTTCTTCTGATAAAATGACTTTTATCCCGATATAAGCAGATACTTTACTGTGTCAGAAAGATTTCAGTCATGGCCTCTCTTGGTGTCACAGTGCAGCCTGATCGTTATTTTATTGACTACCTTTACATGTACAAAATAGTCTTGTTTTTTACCTTATTCTGAAAAAGAAATAATTCCTACTTAGTTTTGGACATGGCTAATGAAAATGAATATTTTACTAATATTCCTGTTAAACGCAGCTATGCTTACTCAGGATTAAAGTAAAACGCCCCCCATGACGATGTTGTCCTAAATTAATGTCCCTTAATTTAAATTTCCCTCTTTTTCAAACTGCAGTCATGTTGCTCATGTGGTGTCCCCTTGTTGTCACCGTTCTGCAAAACTTTTTTTTTTATATATTTAGAAACATTTTCCAAAGATTCTGTATACATGTATAAAGAATGCTCCAAAACCTGAAAAATATCAGAATATCAAGGGGGTCTTGTTCAGAAAATGCTCCATTCGGTATAAAGCCTAATTCGTGCATGAACTGCATCAAATTTGGAATATTGTCATATTCTGAAATACAGTTGAATATTACTGTGCATATATTATAATAATAATGAGTAAAAAAGTAACCAATTTCCCGTCCTCCCCCCAGCTGTCCTCTCCACCCACTTACTCACTCGCTTTCTTTTTTCTCCTTTCCCCCAGTGTATATATAACGGTTCGGTTTACTTCCATTTCAGCTTCCTAGCATTGTTCCCTGCTGCCTGATGAAAAGTTGCATGATTATTTTATTGTCATTGGAATAAATTGTAGTACCATTTTGCTGCATAACAAATTAGAAAAGGAAATTGTATTATATTACTGGATTGTTGATTATTGCCTGGCCCTTGACTGGTTACATTTTCCTCCCATTTTGTGTCTGGCATAAAGTTTTCAGGGCTTCCGTTCCATCACACTGGTACCGCACAGTTGATCAGCAGTCGATATTGTGAATGCCCAGTGCTGTCTATTTCCTGTGTTTTGATTCATTAGCTCACAATGGAGAAGCCTCGACAGACATAGAAGAATGTGTTGCCATGCGCTACCTGCTAAAAAAAACCCAAGACATTGTGGGAGAAACCAAGGAAACCGACCGGAGCGAGAAGACAGAGGAATGTGTGGAGCAAAAAAAGAGAGGAGTCTGGGGAGAGAATCCTAAAAGCCAAAAGAGATCTGCTGCCTCATTGGCAGCTTAATGGTCTGTGTCATAAATGGTGTCACCACCTCATCTCCCCCCCCAAACCTTCATCTCTACACACCCTCCTCCACGTCGCCCCATCCTCATCTGTCTCCACACAATTTCCTCCTCAACTGCTGTCTCGCTCTTTATCCTGAGCCTGGCAGATAATATTTCCAGTCCCACAGCAGAGGATCCTATCTCCTTATGATCAGCACCTGCAAGCTTTAGCCAAGATTTACACATTTTTGTTTGGGAAAGAAACTGGAAGTCTGTCTTCTAGCCACTCAAATCACCAATTTATAAGATGTCTAAGAATAATGAAAAAGTGTATTGATGCATACAAAAATGGCAACGTGAGGTTTTTAAATGGCAGGTTCTTTAAAGTCTGGAAAAGGGCATAAAGGTTAAGACAACAAAAAAAATATGAGGGGTACTATCAAGAGAAAAAAACAACATAAATTTAGTGAAGAAAAAACAATTCAACACCAAGAAGTGGACACATTACCTTTCATGATGATCTGCACACTCGTCGAACTTTATTCCCAAACACATCTGAGAGTGCACCAATTTGTCAGTGTCCGTATTACAACTAAAAACTTTTTTAGAAATGCTTTCAATGCGTGCTTCAATGTTGTCTGTTTGATATGTTATGTTTTTTTTCTTATGATCATTTTGTCAAGGGTGTTGAGTTCCATAAAAAAGCACTCTATGAATAAAATCCTTCTCTCAATTATTTTCATAGCTGTAACAAATGAGTCACAGCTGCAGAGCCCTGCCTCCTGTGGGAGGAAACATGAATCACCCATCAACCTGCAGCCAGACAGGGAGACAACTGTCATCTGATATGACTAGAAGATATTTGGATGGAGAGTGAGATGTAGTGTGTTAGGAGTTGACTAATGTGAGAAAGCCAATACCAATATATATTTTAGATTTTAAAAGCCAACTTGGTGGCTATGCAGTATATTTGAATTGGGTGTTATAATTCTCGAAATTGGAGTCATTCAGAGTTTTGTCCCAGTGCAGGGCCTGATGAAATACAGTATTACAACTGGGGTCTTTTTGTGAAGTAAAAGTCCTGTTCTTTTTCTGAATAAAAGCTGTTTGGGAACCTGCAGTTGGAGCTCTCCCAACACTTGATGGACAGGAATGTGTTAAATATACACAACTTGAGGTATAGTTGAACAGGGATTGCAGAGTGTCGAGGAGAGAGCAGAATTACATCCAGGTGTTAATGAATGAGTGTGCATCTCCCTGTCTGTCACCGTCTAATCTGGCCTAATATCAACTGTGCTCATGTATGACTGTATGCTCAAGGACCTTGCGGTTGCAGGTGATTTACACTTTTCGAAAAAAAATCTTATATTGACTGTTTGATATTGCATTTGGCCTTGTCATGGTTCAAAACATAAAGACACAAAAAGAGCTTGGCTTCTGTGGGCTAAGGTGCCGTTCTGGAGAGATTACTTTTCAGTCTGAGATGGAGATGTGTAGAACCTGCTGACCTGATGTCAATAATGAAAGCTTATTCCCCCATTATGGAGCCAGGACAGAAAACACTTGGGAGTAGCAAGCCGATTGGCAGTAGAAAAACTTAGCGGACCCGCTATGGTGTATGGTCTGACAGTGTCCCACATTTAAACGGGCCTGAGCAATTCACAGCACAGTATTGTACTACTCAAGATTGGTCTCGGTCTTGAGAATGGTCAGCAAGAGGGGCCTGGGTTCAATTCCCGGGCTGGACAACCTTCTGTGTGGAGTTTGCATGTTCTCCCCGTGTCAGCGTGGGTTCTCTCCGGGTTCTCCGGCTTCCTCCCACAGTCCAATGTCCACATGTCCACATGCCCACAGTCCACATGCAGCTTAGGTGCATTGAAGACTCTAAATTGCCCGTAGGTGTGGATGTGAGTGTGAATGGTTGTTTGTCTCTATATGTCTGCCCTGCGACAGACTGGCGACCTGTCCAGGTGTACGCTGCCTTCGCCCATGGACAGCTAAGATCGGCTCCAGCACCCCTGCGACCCTTAACTGGATAAGCAGGTTACGGAAAATGGATGGATGGAATAAAAAAGAAAATATATTTGGTTCTGCTGTATCCATTTTGTATTTTTAACCTTTTTTAAGTTTTTAACTTTCCATCTTGGGCCCAACAATATTTCAGGAGTGAAATGCTAAATCAGTGGAGTATTTTTTGAAGCAACATTACACTTCACGTTTCCCCGTAGATATTTATTCTGCCAGTCCATGAGTCAAGCTCTTTCTTATCAGAATCCTGCACTAACCATTAAGAGGTTAGGCAAGGTTAAGGCCAGAGAAGTGTTTACACAAAGGCAATAACAATGCTACACATAATGCAGAGAAAGCATTAAATAAGAAATACAACATGGAGACATAGCCAAAATTGAAAGGAAAAGAAAAGAGCAAAGTGAAAGATAGATTAGAGTGTTGCAATAAAGGTTCCGACAAAGTGGAGACATTTTTAAACTGGATGTTAAGGTAGTCAAAGTTGGGTAAAGGCTCTAATCTAGTGTGAGTTTTCTCAAGATCTGTGGAGCAAAGTAATCAAATTATATAAATCAAGAAATTAGGGAAGACATATATGATTCTCAAAGTTTGATTCAGGCCTTAGTCAAAATTCAACTCCTCTAATTACACACAATCCTTACTTGAATTGATGTCTGTAATCTTCACAATGTTGAATAATTGGTTTCCATAGTGCTTTTATTTAAAAAGAAATGTTAGAGAAACCTCTGCACTTCATCAGATATCTCAATCAATACTGCAAAAATAAAGGCTTCTTGACCCGTCGGATTCAGTCTTTATTGACCTACATTAAAAGGACCTGAATCACCTTCATCGGCGGTTTTCTTTTTACTGGCTGGAAGCCGGCCTGAGGAGCTGCCACAGCCAGGCAGAAGAAAAAAGAAGGAAAAAAAAGACAAATGACTGAGAATGACGAGGAAACACAACACTGCATCAAGAGATATCGATCACTAATGACTAATCAATACAGATATGCAATGCCAAAACCCTGGTTCGGAGTCAGATCCGCTCATGGATTTTCCACCAGCTTGACTTCTGTTCTGGTTGATAAGGCTGTCACAATGCTACCACTCACTCACTCTGGCTATGCTTCATACACCGTCAATACAACACTGGGCAACAACAATAAGAGCCCGATCAATACTCCCAATCAAATGTAACTGCAAATGCATTTATAGGGAGGACCTTGAGGTCACCCAGAGACAACAGGAGTCGTTGCAGGGCTGTGAGACAAATGGACTCGTATAAAGATTTAGCAAACGTTCGATAGAACTGCGGCGGCACATGATACCGAGCTGCTGTGCAGTTTCACAGGTGTTAATGGATTGAGATAATGGTAATTTGCATGAATATGCAGCGCAGGCAAAACACGATCGGTGACATTGTCAATCATCTCGAGTAAATGTTTCTAATTTCAGAACATCCTCACTTGTTCACGGCTGAAGTGATGACAGATGACTGTGCTCTGAGGGCTATTGCAGAGCTTCTGAGATGCACAACACACAAGGAGAAAGAAAAAGGAGTGTGGGCTTTGTATGCAAACGCATGCATCTTTCAGGGATTTACACGACCATAAACTGTCTATTTAAGGTTTATTAGCATCAGAGAGGATGTGTGTAAAACATGCAAGGGAGACACAAAGAGAGGGAGGGAGAGAGAGGATATAACAGCACACATTATCCTGCTTCTGTTGCTGCTCACTGAGCATGTTTTACAACCACCGCCTCGATTGCATTTTAATAGACCTGATCTCACACAGAGTGACCGGGGGAGAGTGTTTGGACCGTTTTTATCAGCTCCCATTCCCTATAAATGTTTCCCCACGAACAAGCGAGAGAGGGGAATACAATGTTATCATGGTAAAACACATTATTCTGTATGACAGAAAAAAAACCTGCAGTCAAATCGCTTATACCAGTTCAAATTGATAGTATTGATTTGAGGCTAAATGATCAATATGTGTGTGTGATGATAATGGTGCTGTAGGACTCAATATGGATCCTCTGCACAGAGATGTGTGTGTGTGTGTGTGTGTGTGTGTGTGTGTGTGTGTGTGTGTGTGTGTGTGTGTGTGTGTGTGTGTGTGTGTGTGTGTGTGTGTGTGTGTGTTGAGATAAATGTTGTCTCTGACTGGAGGATAATGTCAAGCTCAAAGAGCAGTCATTTCTCCCTTTACAGGCTACAGTAATCTGACCTCACTGTTTTGAGCCGTTATTGTATCAGATGGGCCAACAACTGCCTCTGATACTGACTTGCTTTGAAATTGGGTCTGAGAGTTATACTGAAGTTGGTTTAGGTGGATCAAATTCTATGTAAATAACACAGAATCGGCTTATGGCCAAGTACATTTGCACATAGAAGGAATCCGGCTTGGTGATTGATGCATAACAATAAATGCAGTGCCATAGTTCAAGACATAATTCAAAAATAAGAATTTGAAAATTAACAATAAAATAAACAAACCAACAAATTATAATTTTGTTAAAGTGTCATATATTTGCAATGAAGAGTTGTGCAGGGATAAGTAAATGTCTGTATTTATCCTGGGAAGAGTCAGAGTCAGTGGGTGTCCCGGGCTTTGTTGATGAGCCCAACTGTGGACAGGGAGGGACTCGAAGAGATGTGTCCAGGGTGAGAGGGGTCGGCTCCAATTTTTCTTGCCCCAGGGTCTCAGGGTCTTTGAGGAGAACAAGTGGTGGAGGGAGGGCAGAGTGGTTGATACGCTGCAGTTGGCCCTTGTCCTTGGCAGTGGCTGCAGTGTACCAGACAGTGATGAAGGGGGTGAGTATGGACTCAATGATGGCAGTGTAGAAGTACACCATCATTTTCTTTGGCAGGCTGAACTCTGCTGAGCCTCCTTGGTGATGGAGCTGATGTTGAGCTCCCACTTGAGGTCCTGGATTACGGTGGAGCGCAGGAATCGGAAGGACTCCACAGCGATGACCAGGGAGTCACACAGAGTGATGGGGGCAGATGGGGCTGCCTTCTTCTGTAAATCCACAACCATCTCCACAAGGGTGTCTCTGCTGTGAAAGCTGACTGGGTCAGTCTGCTGGGTATTTACTGGACCTCCTGTAAGCTTCTTCAGGGTCCCTCATATGGCAGCACTGCGTGAGACACTGACCTTCATCTGCAAAAACAGTTTCAACAGAAAAATAAGGCATCAGAGGAAATACAGATAACCTTGTGTTTCCATTAAGCGAGCTGTTTCTAAAATAAAGTTGATGGTGGCCAACAAAGTTCCAGTCGGGACTGCACGGTGTGTGGTGGATAGCACTGTCACCTCACAGCAAGAGGGGCCCAGGTTCAATTCCCAGGCTAGACGGCCCTTCAGTGTGGAGTTTGCATGTTCTCCCCGTGTCAGCGTGGGTTCTTGTGTTCTCACTGTGTCAGCATGGGTTCTCATGTTCTCCCCGTGTCAGCGTGGGTTCTCTCCGGGTTCTCCGTCTTCCTCCCACAGTCCAAAGACATGCAGCTTAGGTTAATTGAAGACTCTAAATTTCCTGTGGATGTGAGCGTGAATGGTTGTCTTTCTATATATGTCAGCCCTGTGATAGTCTGGTGACCTGTCCAGGTGAACCCTACCTTCGCCCAATGACAGCTGGGATCGGCTCCACCCGCCCCCATGATTATGGTTAATGAATGAATGAAAGTTAATTTCAGTGGAATTGTTGCTTTTTTGCTTCAACTTCTTTGAACCTAAACCGGTTTCCTAATGACAAAGTGTCTAAACACTGCTGTCTTTGAGGTCTTCAATGATCTTCAATCAATTGTGAGTCATTCATGTCTTAAATAAAGTTTGTGTGAACTAACTTACAGTAGTACACCAATAATTTGTGAGGAAGCACCAATCAATGTGTGTCCAGGCACTAACATAGCAAATCAAAAAACAGAACCAAAATGATGACAGTTGACTGGCTGATTTGATGTTTATGATATTACCATTTATTTACTTATTTATTTACCGATTTATCCCTTCTCCTCTTCCTCCTCGTCCTCGTCCTCTTACTCCTCCTCCTACCTGCACCTAGCTCCGGTCAAAGTTATATTTATTAGAATATATGACACACTAACAAAGCACTTTCATACACGCACACAGACACTTACAATAGTCCCACTAAGAAAAACATCTAATAATCTGTACTATATACAAATCATAACCTTTATTTCATAGGTCTTGTGTTAATATATATATTTATCTCGTAACACCTTTGTCTGTCAGACTCTAACTTCTCATTTCATTCACCATATCACATATCAGTGTCTTCACTCCTACAGTACACAGATGCTGCTGTTTTAAGAGCCAGGCCCGTTTTAAGCTTCTTATTTTACCGCTCTAAATCAAGGCTGAAGACCTCTGTTCGCTGCAGCCTTAAATAAATAAATAATTTCTCATACTGCACTCTACCTTTTCATCTTGTATTTTACTCTTGTCTCATTCCACTTAAACTAAGCTTTTTTTAATTCACTTGGATTCTTAATGACT
Organism: Anoplopoma fimbria; assembly: GCF_027596085.1. Lineage (NCBI taxonomy): Eukaryota > Metazoa > Chordata > Actinopteri > Perciformes > Anoplopomatidae > Anoplopoma > Anoplopoma fimbria. The sequence continues at coordinate 12,180,050 of NC_072468.1, read as the reverse complement.
GTTATTAATTGTATTTCAATGCCCTTTTAAAATGAGTGTCTTCTCATCTTTATTGTTTTATGCAAAGCTATTTGAATTGCCTTTTTGATTAAATGTAAATAAATTGGCCTTGCCTTGCTATGTAATGTATTGTAATTTTTTTTGTAATTTTACAGTTAAAACATTGTGTTACTGAAAATATTTCATATCTTCTCAGTGTCACTTTAAGATTTACAACATTCAAACAACCTGTTATTTCATGCTCAATTTTCAGAATTTGTTTATTAGCTGTAGCGTTGTTGCTGGTAGCAGATTTAATAAATAATAACTATTTAATATCAAGATATGTAACTTTTATCGATAACACAATTGTGATTTAGAAACCCATGCTTAAGTATAAAAGAATGAAATATTTATTAAACTAACTACATTACCGAACTACTTAACATAAAATAAATGAATAAATGATAAATAAACAACATGAATGAAAAAAAGGTAAGATTATGATGAACATTACAATGAATACAATAAACCAAAAATAAATTAAAAGGATTGAATGTGACCAGATATAATCAGTGACTCATGTCATTGACTGATTAATGAACTTTGTCGATTGACGTTTTAAAATTAAATTTAGTTCAAATGATTTAGGCACCGTTCAGCAGCTGAGAGTTCGAGAAGCACCAGGGAATATTGTTAAGCATCTTTACATAAGTTCTAATTTATGTTTGATTTAGATCTTTAAGAATTAACACTAGTTACTTAAAAAGTAATTTTTGAACTCGGTGCTATCGCAGCTGCAGAATGATACCAAATAGTTTGATTTGAATCACTGAATAGAACCAGATTAATTAAAGACAGAATTAATTGAGAATTACACAACATAGATAGACATTGTTATCATGACACAGACAGAGCTATGTAGATACACATGTATGTGTACCTATATGCATAATAAATGATTGGATAACATAGTGTCCTGAGCTTTAGCTTCTATCTTTATGTCTATAACCTGTTTTCACTACTGATCAGTTTGATATCCTGGATATATCCTTCAAACACATATTGTAGATCATTTTGTCATCTTCTCTCTGAAATTGCTTTTAAATTTTTCCAATATTTAGATACGTTTTCTTCAATGAGTGCAGTTAGTGAAAGTGTGGGCTCCATGGTAGCTCTGATAAATGGACTGGATCAGTCAAGGATCAATAGGCATCGCCTGTGTGTAATCAATCCAAGAGGTTCAGTTCACCTGGATGACGTTTGATCTCTCACTTGCCCAATCTAGAATCTGATGCCAAAATGACAATTGATGAGGTAAAAATCTATCTATCTTCTAAATAGCTTAACAGTCTTAAAGACTTTACAAACACTGCATTAATTGGATTTATATTCCATTTAATAAGCTGTTTTCTGAGATCTGTTGAACACTTTGGTCCATAACAATGTTTCCTGAAAACCAATGTTGAGATTTTCATGAAATTTGATGGGGATAATCATGGTCCCCAGATGATGAATTCTGTCTTTGTGACCAACTGACCTTTCTTTTAGTGCACCACCAGCATTTTCATTGGTATACAAGAAATCATTATCGAGTGGCCAGATTTCCATGTAATTACTGAATAATTTAATAGCCTCATTGCAGCCACTGGTTTCTACATAATCCCACGCACAGTGCTGACTTGATGCGCATCATTACAGCCTGACTAATGTCACCTCAGCATAGCCTGATCTCACAGAGATACCTGAAATGACCATGACCTGTCAACAGAGCATTACATTGCTGTTGAACAAGTAGTGAACATGCCATGGACACTTCATGTTTCCCATTGTGGAATGTTTAAGGTCACTATGTAGTGTACTTATTACACTACATAGTGATAACACATTTTATAACACATTTTCTTGCATGATATCTTATCCCAGATTTATTTGCAATAAACAATATTATTCTCATTTTGTGATATAATAAACTCAATAAATCAAGGGAAAATGAACTTCTAACTCTTACCATATTATGTGGTTGCCGAGAGTTGAATAAAATTCAACTTTGGGTAAAACGCTGAACTCGTCACAGTTTTTTACCCAGCTGTCCAATCACAGTGGAGGAGGGTAGGGACAATTACCATAAAGGTATAAGGCCCAGCACAATAACAGACGGGCAATTTAACCTTTCTTTTCTATAACCATCACATTGTTGTGTACAATAAAGGTGTTCAGGGCTTACCAATGCACATTTCATTCTCACACACATCACATTGTATGACCTCCAGTGTGCCATCAGTTCACAACATTCAGGCTGCACAAAACACCAGAAATAAACTGTTTTCTTACCATTGACAAACCTTCCTCCTCTTGAACACACGAATGGTCTATTTTCTGTTTGAGCTCTGCTAAGGTGAGGATTCCGGCATCTCATTTATAAGCCTGTGACTCCCCACAGGGAAGGCCCACACTCCCAGGTGAGGTGGGATTCTGAGAACAGTGTTTAAGGAGTCAAGACTAATCTTTCAGGAAAAGCTGCTCAAACTCAGCACCACAGGGACTGAGCATTTCCCACACAGTATCACAGCTTCTGTCACTTCACTTTGTTACATTCGGTACTGGGTACATTAAAGAGTAGTCTACACACCTACCTTCTCCCTTTGTCCTCAATCTACTCTTATTCGTTTTTTTTCCAAATTAATGGTATTCATGTGAATTAATGAAATAGACAGACGGGTGATACGACGCTGTGAAAGAGGTCAGATGTTTGATTGGCATTGTGCTCTGGCTCTCTCAGCTCTGCATCAACTGGAGACCATGCAGTATGTTAATCTCAAATCAAATGTGCTGACATGCTCAGACGACCTTTGAATGTCAGTATCTGACATTTTACAGGCCCACTAACAAACTAGAGAGCCTTCCCACAACAATTTATCAACAATTTCCTCCACTCTTCTTAATTGGTTTTCTAAAGCTTTAAATGCCCCCCACTGGCAGCTTGCTGCACAAAACATAGAGTTTCCAACTTCTACAACCACAGGGGAGCAATCTGGATGCAGATGGCACTGGATTTACATTTGGGAACCTGCAGCTGATATCAGTCCTCATAACCCCAAATTAGATTGATATTGTTTTGGAGCCAGTGCCCAATAAGGAGTCAATAACAGAGTTGGACAGGTAGCATCCAGGCCTAATGGGGATTTATGCCAGAGACCCAACACCGCACTCACAGCTTGTCAATTTGCGGCAGATGGATCGGCTCTGCTGGACTGTGAATAGAGCCCCCCTATAGGCTGGCCCGGCTCCTGCTTGGCTGAGGCCCAATGATGCAGCACTATGGTGACCAATGAGGCAGGTCAGCACTGACTAGATGGGTTATGGCCACATGATGAGGACTTTTAGCGCTTGTTGCATAAAGCTAATTTAAGGAGATGTTTTCTGGTTATGCCTTTTCTGGATGTGACTGAACCATGGAGATAAGAGATGACATGTCATCAATCAAACGCTGAGAACTTCCATTTCTAACTCAACGGGAAACCAAGGAAGTTGGACTAGCCTGAAGCAATAAAAGCAATAAGTAAAATAAAATACAGCCATGCCATGGCAAATGCACAATACACTGAAAACAGCTCTCTCTATAAACAGGGCTCTGCCATAAATACCTCTTTGAAGGGGCCGGGGTGATTGCACTCAGCCCTGCGATACTTCAGCCTCATATTTCACTTCAATTTGACACAGACTCCAATGAACTGCTTGACCTATTTCTGTAACCCGGAGGTGCAAGACAGTGGAAGGAATGGACGGGATGGAGAGGTTAACAATGTTGTTGCTACAGTCAAACTAGGCCGAGCTGACGAGGGTGAGGGAACCGCGGGAAATGAGACGGAGTTATGCATATTAAGTGAATTATCTTCGAACTGAGAGCAGCGGCGTCTGTGATCCAGTCAACAGCCGCCCCCTTCATTTGGACTCCCGTCTCCAATGAATCCGATATACGTTTACATCAGTCTTTGAAGTCCAAGCCTTGTCTGTTCTCATCTGCGTGAGCTGATAATGGGGGCACAGTTGGAGCTGATTTACGTCGGTGCGGGGCAGATTGCTGTGACAGTATGCCAGAGGTTGAGCCCTGTAATACAGAGGGCTGTAATGAGTGGCCTGCTTGCAGTACGTAGGGGTCTAGCCCTGGTCCTGGCTCATAGGTAATGAATTGATATGCAAAATGGGTACTGTCTACGCCTCAGGGCATGAAGACACAATGTGTGGTCAGACGGAAATTAATTTAACAAGATCTAATGCGACTTGGATGCATCGCTCGCACCACTGTCTCATGTTTGTGTCTCTATTTTAGTCTCTCTCTTCCTTGTTCTATCTTAATTTCTTTATCGCCTTCAAGGGGATTAACAGAGACTTTAGGTGTATGATAGGTACCTTAAATCCATCTGTGTGGTTTGTAATTATTAACAAGACACGAGAGAAGTTTCAAAATTCTCTGCCAACTATTACAGTCCTCTGAAAACAGGCACCAGGTATTAATGCAGATGGTCACTGGTATTCTGTTGGTAATGCTGGAACTTCATGAGTCTGAGGTGTGCTGTTAAGCAGCATGTGGGATACCTAATTATACCTCTTACATATGGACAATCAAGAACACGCTCACCTTGAGCTGCTGTATTACTGCTGAATGGAGCACTGATAACAGGCATTATGCGTTATGAACAGTCTAAAACACAGGCGTATTGACTGTACATTGGTGTGCTGAAACATAACATTTCACAGATGTATCATGAAAAGGCACGTGATGGGCTCTCATGAGACCAGAAACCTTTTTACCATAAACGTGCAAAGTAGCTTCTGAGTTTTGGGTAGGAGTGAGTACCTAATGAGGATTAATTAAGAAAAGGCTGTCTTCACCAGAAAAATTACAAGTTAGAATAACCCAAAGAAACATTTTGTAGGCATTGTTTAAGTCAAGCTCTCATCCCTGCAAACTGCATTGGTAAACTGATAATTTGGTTTGTCCAATACATTTTGTGACATAATTACTGCAAGGATTACTACAGCCTCAGACCAGCATCTCTTTATGGATCCTAATCTATAACTGACATTTCTGTCAGGCTTTGTGCTGTGTGGCTCCTGCAATTATATGACACAAAGCTGTGCACAAAAAGCCATTATTTCTCTTCACATGAGGATATTATCAAGCCGAATCCAATCTCATTATCACATTTTGAATCATAAATAGTGTCACATAGGGCTGAGTAACTAAAGTGCAGCTTTCCTCCTAAATTACAGACAACAGAAACCTTCATCTTAGTCCTTCCTCCCTTTCAAACCCCAACACATACCTCACCCTTCAACCCCAACCGGCCATCTGTTTATACAGTTGGTAATGAATTCGTAATATGCAACAAAATGTAGCTGTCGTCCTCACCCTCATCACACAAACACACAAACATGCAAGTGCACACATGGCAGTAAAATATTAGCATTACTGAGGTGTGTGTGTGTGTGTGTGTGTGTGTGTGTGTGTGTGTGTGTGTGTGTGTGTGTGTGTGTGTGTGTGTGTGTGTGTGTGTGTGTGTGTGTGTGTGTCTGTCTGTGTGAGTGGGGCTGCATGCCAGGCGAGTTGGAGGTGTGTTGACAGAGGTGTGGAGGTTGAGCTGAGTTTTTTTTTTTTTTTTTTTGTAGTTTGCCTGTGAATGGTGGCAGGTGTTTGAGAGGTAAAAGTCCCTCTAATGAGCAGAGCAGCCCTCCTCTGGCAGGCTTGGGATGGGTCGGGATGTTGTGGGGGGGGGGGGGGGGGGGGGGGGGGCAGTAAAGGTCACCTTCTCTGAATCTTGTCGGGCCTGCCACAGGAAGCAGGGAACCGGCGAGAAAAGAGCAGAGGCTGGCGTGAACTACTGTACTGCAGTCAGGACGTAAACTGATTTGAAAGACGATGCTGATATTGAATTATTTTCCCGGAGCTGCCAGTGGATGAGACTTCATGCCAATATATAGTAGTGCTAATGCTTCTAGCTGGTGCTAATATAATGCATTTGTATGGAATCTGATCCAAGAAAACTGTCCGGTTATACTGTAAAAGATTATTTTGCAGCTCTTTGAGTTGGGGTTTAGCAGCTTCTAAGAGACAACTGGATAAAATCCTCCTGCACCACACTCATGAGATTTACTTTGAGCTGAGCTCTGCCTTCTTCTGTCTGGTTTTCAGCTCCTGACCCTAATATCAAGCTACGGATTCGCTTCCCAGGTTCCAGGTTAGAGACAAATCAGGATGCAGATAAGATTCTTCGTGTAAACCCAGCATCAGTTTTTATTGGTTTCAGAAACCAGTTTTATTTGTGTAATCTTGCTTGTTCTTAATGGCTATATTTAATCCAAATATTATCATGCGTTTTTTCATTTTATTGGTACAGACTCCATTTCAGCCCTAGGTAAAAACATTACAGTCCCCTAAACAACAGCACAAAGCTTTAATATTTACTGTTTTAATGAACTGAAAACACTTTTTACTTTCAACTTAAACTCTAGTAACTTGTATTTCACTAGTTGTCTAATATATAAGTACACTTTTTATTTCACTATTAATGTATGCCATGTACGTGACATCCCTGATGTGTCGGTTGCTTATGATTAGTGTTCATTTTGGCTTACTAGGCCTATCTTTTTAGTTTTGGTTAATGTTTACTGTTTTTTTATTTTAAATAATTAAATCTTATTCCATAAGTATTCCTTTCCATTAGTTTGGACCTGCTTTAAATTGAAATATAGTTACTTTAATATTACTTACAAAAAGTAATAAAAAATCACTTTAAATCAATGTACATATGACATAGTATGGTCCTATAAATTTAGTATGCGTGGATAATATAGTTTAGAGAATATTATAGAGCCAAGACCAAAGGGAAAGATTACAAATCAGTCTGCTACTTCAGCACCACAGTGAGCGACATGGATTTCATCAATACACAGCACCACTGATCTTTCAGAGCCATGGTTCAGGGCCATGGATTCTAACTTGTACAAACCTCAGTCAGATAGAGGATCAATGAGTCAGGCAGTCTTGACTGTCATGATCAAATGAACAACCTCTCTGCCCATGTACTCTCTCTGCTACTAGGGGATGGAGAGGATGGGGTGGCAGATTAACAAGGGGCATATGTTTTGGTCATTTTGCTAACATGGGGGACCCCATCCCCATCTACTGCTTTTGTGAGCAAACATGTGATTACAGCACTACTTATTAAATAAAATATATTTAACAAGAAATATGAATACCACAAAATTTAAAAAAAAGTGTTTCATAATTACCAGGTAAAACTGTGCTCTAAATGGGTTTATTTTTAGCCAGAGATGCCTTGATTTCAGGCCACAGAGATCAAGTGGTTCCAGTGACGCAGATGCTCAGTTTTTTTTGCCCGATCCAGCACCAGCCATTGCGTGGGAGGCCTCACATAGTTTACAGTCTTGTAGCTCAGGTGGAAAGTGTTAACTGCATATAGATCTGAGGTACGAGCGTGCTTGTCTGATGATTTGTTAGTCCTGTAATGAGCTGGTGTTTTGCCAAGAGGTGTTTTTGTCCACTGCATTCTGGGACAGTTCTACAGCTCTCCCACCTCAAAACACTAAAGCATGTATGGAAAACAAGTGCAGACTTCAGTTTCAGTCTAGTGATAGAAAAGTATACTTTCATGTACTGTAGGGCTGTGTGCATTTTTGTCCTGTGGTATGAATTCTGTGAAACAGCGAATGAGTCAGCACCGACACTCGAGGTAATCCTGCCACTGGCATCACGCTGTGATTGTGATACGAAGCGTCAGTGTGACTGTGAAGGCAGCAGACACAAACAGGTACAGCTCTGTGCTGTCAGGTATGATTGCAGGCGTCGAGGTTCTACTGCCATGTTGTGTAAAGTATGAATTGTGTTTGGCTCCTGTCAGGAGTTCTGAGTCACAATTTCCCAGTGTGTCTCACTCAAAGGAGAATACGTTTGTTTAGATCCACGGAAGGCTTCCACCTAATGATGTGAAAGTTCACTGGGTGAACTTCTAGACAATTTAGCAGCCTCAGGAGTTATACGAAAAGTAAAAAAAAATATTTTTCAAATCAAAAAGGTTTATCCTCTTGGGAGTAAGAATGTGGTCAGTAAATAAATACAATTATGACACATCTTGTATGCAAAGTAAAAGTTTTGGAGTGTCGCTACATTGAGCCCCTTCTTCATTATTTACTGTTGCAATACCTGTCAAGCTATCCATGTTTGCATGGCACATTCACACTTCACAATGATAATTATGGCATAATAGCTCTGAGAATTCTTAGGCATATTTGAACAAATATTGAATTGAGCTCGTTGCACACCACCTCAGGAGGTATAGAAACCTATAGCTTGACAGGTAGCTATGGTTGCTTATGACTGGGCAATTATTGTTTGGGGTAGGGGTTTAGTGAACAGTCAATTGCAAAGGGTTCATCTTCTTTGTAGCGTGAATTTTGATACATTTTTATGTCAATATTCTGAAAAAAATATATTTCTTGTATACTACTGGACAATTTGATTTGTGGAACATAAGAAAAATCACCAAAATTATTAAATCATCCTCTGGGGAGCATTGGAACACATTTCATCAAATACCATGGCAATCTGGCAAGTAGTTGGCAAATCAGCATCAAGTCAATGATCCAACCAACATCGGCATCTTTAGCTAGTGGATGAAAAATACAAAGCAGCAGCAAAATATAGTGAGCTGTACATTCCCACTGAAATATACTGGAGGTGACAGTAGCCCGGAGATTAAGGAAACAGGCTTGTAAAACTTGGCGGCCTGAATCCCTGGCCAGTACTGGTAGACTTGTCAGGGCCAATTCACAATCTTAACTACACATGCTCACTTTTAATTTCAAACTAAACACAAGCTGGCAGGTCGGCTCTGTAGGGAGCAGGCTAGCTGCTGAGCAGCTCCCAGTATGAAGGCGACTGTAAAAGTTATGACAGGCCCCAGCCCAGGGTTTTATGAGCACTGGAACACAAGCATGTCTGCATCTTACAGACACAATTCTGGATCTCATAAGCCAGGCACCACGAACAATGCCCAATTCACATAAACAACTATGTAGCAGTTCAGCTGTGTTAGTTTGCTTTAGTCCTATGGGTTAGAAATGCATCAGTAGAAGAGTAACAGCACAAGCACTCATCACACACTTTGATCCATAGAGATGCAGTAAAGATTAGGACAGAGACTTTATTGTTACTCTAAACTCTGATGTAGAAGCATCCAGGACCAGCTTCCACACAGTAGATGGTCAAACAAACAACTTTTCTCCAGGACACCGTACTAAAAGTAGATGTTAGTCACCTGCTAGTCACATGAGTTGTTTTCTCAATCGAATTGAGTCATCAGTCAGTCACCCCTGCTCTTTTACTAAACCTAAATGGTTTTGTTGCCTAAATCTCATTTCCCGTATCGAGACACTATGTATGTAAAAAGTGGAAAACTGACATGCCGTCCCTGCCACACCCTAGGAGTACTTAGAGTGGCCACTGACCAAGTTCCGGTATTTAACAAGCTGGGATTGAGAATGTGTTGGTTTTCAAGATATTGTTGTCATTAATATATAGAAAAATTTGAAACGCTCAGACAACTTTTTCGATGAAACGCTGAGGTGAAGCACTCCCAAGTAGCCGGCATAGGATTTCTGCGTATAAATGGACGCAGGCCCTTACACATCCAGCAGTTACAGAGCAGCATTATCTTTGATCTGGAGTTCTGTTTGTGCCCTTGTGATGAATGCAGGTCCAATATTCCTTCTCTTTAAACTTTGTTTTTGGCTTCCACCACCCCCTGAGGGAAATATTTGTCTCTTTAGCTGCTAAATGCTCCGCTATGATGACCATCTAGTCTAACTATGAGCAGTACAGTGACTTTTAAGAGCTTTTGCTCTAAAAGCAACGTCCTGCTGCGACCAAAAACAACACTATGAGAGCTGTGAGAGTGAAGCAAAACAGTAAAGTTATGGACATCTGAACAATGAGCTGAAACTAATTATAAACCTCTGTGAAGAAGAGTTAAGGTTCATCACTTTAACCAACCCCGTTCACATTAATACATTGTTAATACAAAGTATAATTTACAGCCTATTCAAATCAGAGTCATAGGGGGTATTAATAATGATACGCCTGAGGACACTGTCTATATTCCTGCTGTTGTATGGTTAAAAGGCAAAAGTGTGTTGCTGATGAAAAGTTCTGGAGCTCTGTTGCAGTTGCCTTTCCCTTCAAAAACAAAGGTCAAAGATTTTCAGAACACCTGTTACACATTCCAATCACAACATAGGCTGAAATGAAAGACACAGAGGACTAAGTGCTCACTCATCATCCCCTCATTTTAATCAAGGGTCAGAGGTTTTCTGAATGAGTGAAATACGTTTTCATCCCAGGTATTCACTTTGAATCTAAAACAATGCCGGAACAGCACCTAAGTGTAGATTGTTCTGTTTGAGATCCATCCCTCGTATACACCGGTGATGGGCCTCAAGGGCATTAATGAAGTGCAGACTACGAGGGCAGCCGGCCCATCTGGGACGGAGCACACTCAGACATATGGTAACTTCTTAAGTTCCAAATTAAAGCAAAAAAAATCATCTAACCTGTGTGATTGGCTGGGATGTGAAGCAGAGTAGAGTGGATTAGAATATCAACAGAGACAAATGTATGTGCATTCATAAACATCAACACACACACACAAACACACACATTTGTAAATGAGTACCCCAAAGCAAACACACACATGCAAATGAGGAAACCAGACGTAACACACACACACACATACACACAAACACATGCTAATTAATAGAAAACAAACAGTTACTCAGGCGGTCTGCAGGGACTGGATTATACTGTGTCTCTCCTTGCTGAACAAATTGCTCTCTAAATTCAATCAAACACACCAAGCTCTTCTGCGAGTCTACGGGAGGCTGTAATCAGCGTGGCTGAGACTGAAGATGAAAAAAAGGACAAAACAAAAAGTAACAAACAAAAAAGAAAAAAAAAAAAGAAGTCAGTGCCCTCAAACTATCCAGAGAACTGTTTGTTTGGCACAGAGAGTTAGCAGTCTACAGGAACAATGTCTTGATTAAGTGCAATTGATATTTGCCCACAGAGAGCTTCAGGCTTCAAGCTTCCACAAAGAGCAGCGAGCAGCATGGGAGCAGCTCTGTGGAAGCAGCAGTCATCAGTTGCAAGAATTCAAAGCACTAACAGCTAACTCAACCTCTTTACCTAGTTTAGCCAACCTCATTAGCTTTTTGGAGTGATACAGCAATGAGAAATGGGAAATCAATTTGGCTGGGTTTACTGGGAATATTGCCAATGAAAAGCTCAAGTGAGACCAGTCTTATATTGGAGGGTTTTCTATGTGCTTTTTTTCAGATTCCTGATTTGTAGGGTTGTAGAAATGTACTGTGGAGTATATAGTTTATTGTTAATAGAATTATTGAATCCACTTCCACAGGCAAGGGATTTTATTTATTTCATTACAAGTAATGTGCTTCTGCTGTACAGTCCTGTAATCCAAAGGAGCATAGGTACCCTGAATAGTGACTGGAATGCAATGCCTCTGAACCCAACCTCAATTTGGTATTTCCGGGGCGTCAGATCTCCTGCTACGGCACTCGCCAACCAGCTCCTCTTAAAGTCCTTTTCCACCCGGTCCTCCCAGGAAAAAGTCAGCTCAAGCAGGACCACTTGCTTTGTTGTTTCTAACACAAGGACCATGTTCTTAGGATGGTCATTGCGATGGTTGCATTCTGAGCTGTCTCACAAGGTTGATCTTCAACTGCCGGCCCCATGCTGAGGCAAGGAGCCCCCCCTGGTGGTCTCAGTTGCGGCTGTGGCTTCACCCTGGCCTTGACAAAGGTTATGGACTGCTTTGTTGGTTGTAGCTGCATGCTATTAAAGATCCCTGTGCTGATGATATCTGCTATGATCCTCATCACCTTGTCATGGAGCCAGTGATAGCAGCCCTCACCTGGTGCCTTTTGGCAACAGCTTAGAATATGCTACAGGGATTGTCCGCTCTGGCACAGTGGGAATTCTTGAGTTTCTGTGAAGTCCAGTGGAATAGCTTCAATGGACTGGGGAGACGTCATAGATCAACTGGAACAAGAATTGTATGCATTGTGGTTCAGTCTTCCATAGTTCTTAAGATGAGATTTTCTGGTTCATTGCCTGCTCCCTTTAGATTTTTCCTCCCTGCTGCCCCATCCTGACTGTCCTACTTGAACAGACCTCCTCCCAATCTAGTCAAACCTCATCCTGAACAAGCTTGCATCTTTACCTGAGGCCTTGTCATAGCGAGGTCGCGGGGGTGCTACCAAGTCCTGTCTACCAAATTCTGATCTGCAAGTAGAGTACTATCTGCTCATGAGAGTAGAGTAGCAATCAAAGGAGGACGTTCCGGTATTAAGCCTTACATATGATATGGGACAGTTGGCGACCCTTTTTACATGACCCTCACCATGATAATTTTAGCAGTCCCAGTCTCCCATCAGTGGGCAGGGGAATCCTTCAGTAAATTATCAGAAAAGACAATTGTGGGCAGCTCTTTGCTTATGGGAGCTGATGTAAATTGTGTATAGCTATCTCACATGCAAGTCCCATGCACCTTATAATTCTTTTTCCACTACCAGGATGTTTTAGCTGTTCTTCTATCATTAAATTAATGATTGGAGGAACAAGAAAAAAGGAGAAAAATTAATTATGCCTGCACAATTAAGCAGGAGATCCCACAGCTTTTGTCTGTCCCTTATGATATCCAATCATGGATTAAAATAGTTTCTGCCACTCACATATTGATTTAATTCTCTCATCTGCTGTGTTAATTAACAAGGAATGACAGCTGAAGTCAGACGTTTCCAGTGTGAGCATGCCCCCTTAAGCATAATTATAACATTGCACTACTCTGGCATATTAAACAACAGCATCCACAGTAAAACAATGGATATTACAAATGTATATAAGGGCCATTATAGGTTAAAAAAGGAAAATTACGCAGCCGGGGAAAGGGGTATTATTCCCAGAATAACTCAGAATTTCATATATTCAAGAAGTAAATTAACAATTAAAAAAATGGGATATTTAAGAGATTAAAAACGTTAACATTTACAAAGAAAAACCTCGGAAGAATTGAGCGTGCCAAAAAGCAAAAATAACTTTTTTAAGGCTGATAGCAATATCTTTTGGCACAATGTCATGACACACTTTAACTGTTTTTATTTAAACATAATATAAATATTTTTACCTAAAATGGATCTGAAGCCCGTCTTAGAAAAGTGTACATCCAAGAATATAAACGGGGGGAAGTCGGATACCTCTAGTATTTTCTTCAACATCACAGTACTAAACGGAAGAGACTTTTGAGAATGTGTAACTACATCAAGAATTAAAATACTGAGCTGCTTTTTTACCTTTCTCTTTCAACCCCCCGCCTCCTGTAATCATCTAACGCTGCTCAGGTACCAGGGGACACACTCCAGATGGCGCTGACAAGAATCAGCACTTTCTATTGGCTTAGATTAATTGGGGACACTCTGGCAAAGGCCATCTCTACCTTTGACAGGCGTTTTGCTGGCTCTTTGTGCTGCTGCTGACATATGCCACCCCGCACCACACTGCATGATGGGAAAACTAATGGTCCTGTCGTCTTATATGGGGCAGCTGGCGGGAGACATAATAAGGGGGGGGCAGGATGACTGTGTTCACAATCGGCAGTAAGGGTTTTTAAGGGAGATGCAGTTGACTCTCTGGAATTAAGATACTTATTACTGGCTATAAAGAATATAGGTACATTTTTGGACCATAAAATGGCCTCGTCCTGCTGTGCAAATGTAAATTATACAGTACATAGGTTAAATTCACCTCTAGAACATTTGGAAATAAAAGGCTGTCATCATTTTTAAAACATTGCAGTGCTGCATGGAGTGGATGGGATATTCAGATGCGACTCAGTCATCTCCCTCTCCCACCTGAGTCACATTTCTGTCTATTTCTCCCGATTTATGAAAAATGTTCACACCTTTTTTTCTTCTTTCCGTTATCACAACCTGTTTCTGGCTCTGTGCAAAGCATATAAGCCCTACACCCGGACAACATTACAGCTATACCAAATGTTGTTTCCTGGCAGAAAGAGATGCTTGTGCCACATGACTGTTTGACGAGCACATCAACAGCGTGCAGCGCCCCAAGTTGGGCTTTGCTTGATGCAGCCAAAAGCCATCGTGGCGTTGCATTAGAAAAAATGGGTCTCAAAGCACAGCGCTGCATTGTGTCTGAAAAGGGCCTCCAGTGAGAGTAGGCATAAAAAGAGCACGAAATACTCAAACGGGGGCAAACAATGATTTAATGAATGAATGACAACTGATGGATATTAATTTATGCCAGAGGGGCAATCTATTTTATATTCTTTCCTGAGAAATAAAAGTAAATTTAAAGGTATCCAAAAAAAGATGCTGTTGCAGTGTACTAATTTATTTGGCTATTTTTAGTCTTTAAAAGTCACCAGAATGCAGGGAACAAAGTCTCTGAAAGTCAAATGTTTCCCGGGGAGGACCTATTTTTGAGGTATCAAGGTTGGCAGTACGAGCATGAGTATGAGTATATGTATGTGCCAATAGATCACTTTGTTTATATTTGAAACACAGTAACACATCATTTCAGTGACATCAGCACTAGAGTAATGACTTAACATGAGGTCCAGTGTTGGCTAATAAATATTAGGCCATAGATCTGTTTAATTACTCAACTTACTACATACTGTGTACAAATGCCGAGGTACGGGCCTTGGTACCGACCCTTGCAGACACACACACCCATGGATAATACAGGCCACTCAGTAATGAAGGTTTGGTCAATCACAAATCATGATCCAATTTCCGCTTTTTAAAATTTGACACTGAGCGGGATAAGATTGAATTAATGTGTTGCAGCTTTAGTAATTGGTATTATACAATTATTTAGAATGGATGTTGTGTTGTGGACACCTGAGTGAGTGAGCCTGTGCAGTTAGATTATTGGCAAAAAGCAATTTATAAATTCTTAAAGAGGCTATAATGGATATATTGTTTCAAATTTAGAATGCATCAAATGAGAGTGAGAAAACACTTATAGTGATGAACCCATAGAGAGGCTGGCTGGTGATCACAGCGGAGCATTTAGCAGCTAAAGAGACAGATATGTCCCTCAGGAGTTGGTAAAAACCAACATGCCATTGCAGGATAAACACAGTTGTAAATAATAACATTGCTAATTACAGTCCTGTTGCATTAATGTGGTCTAGGGTCCTGGTAGTGTGCATGCTGGCTCACTAGAATGTCTGTGACACACTGAATACAATGGGACCATAGTTAATTTCATCATTTACAATGTGTTTACTCTGCTGTGACATGTCAAAATGGCTGCTGTGAAAAATATATATATTGGAACTATATACAGCAGGTGGACACAAACACAACAGGAAACAATTGATAGTCTTAGTTGCAATGGCTGGATGTGTAAAATAGGCAACTGATTAACCATATCACTCCAAAGGTGGTGATGTGTTCACCCCTAGGTGGCCAAATTCGTTTATTAGTGCAAAATGATTTGATCTTCAGGCTACAAAGTTAACATTGTTAACAGTAGCTAGGTCAAACAGCACGATTGTAACAAACTTCGATATTGCAACACGTTCTCATTCCAACTCGTCGTGGACTGACGCTTGGTCAGGACCAGGCAGCAACCACTGGTTCTGCCGAGTGAAGCCAATGCCGAAGTGTCTTAAAACCTGCATTATCTATACTGACCAGCTTGTCTTTATGATTCTAAAACAAATTTTCAGAATCATCTGTTTACTGCAAATATTTAAGGCAGACCTCAGAAATATTGCATTTTTCCCTTTTTTTTTACGGTGTATCTGTATGTGTCACAGACTCTCTTGAGTAAGTGGACGTAGTCACAGCAACGTCACCCATTGGGTCGTGGACTGCGGTGATTAGCCTCAAGCTCTGCATTAGGGCCGTAGCCATTTTGTTTTTTGGGAACCAGAAGTGACACCAGAGGGTGGAGCTGAGTACAACCAATTGAGACATTTTAGATGACCATAATGTTACAGTTAACTTTCATAAAGTGCATCACATACTAGGAAAGGTTTAAAGTTCTAAGACGAAAACACGGACAATTCCCAGACCGGACAACGCCGTGGTAGCGACCTGTCAATCACTGTGTAGCCCCACCCTAAAGCATACCCTGCTTTATGGTCTATTTGACTCTAAATGGACCATCATTTACTAAATGAACATCATGTTGTATTGAAGCTACTTGAAACTAGAGATTGAGACCATAAACTCATGTTTACAATGTTTACTGAGGTAATAAATCAAGAGAGAAGTAGAGTAATTTTCTCATAGACTTCTATACAACCAGAGGAGTCGCCCCCTGATGGACAGTAGAGAGAGTGCAAGTTTGAGGCAGTTCAGCATTGACTTCACTTTTCAAAACCAGAGGTTGCTGCTTGGTATGTATACAGTATAAATATCTTATCATCTAACTTTAAGAAATCTCTGTCGTCTGTGTTACCTTCTGACATTTCAGGAAGCACTAATCTGATCTACTTTACATTTGGCTGGTGTATTGCGGCACATTGGATATTAATAAACTTATCATAAACAAGAGAGCAGGGCTCTGTGTCGTAGCGGGGGCAGAGCTTTAGGGCTCTGCAGAGTCCAGCATGTTATTTGCAGAGGGTAGACCGCGGCTCATCGACTGCAGTTTGGTTTTGCCTCTGGATGCTGGATATAGCCTGCTTACACTACATGGATGCTGGTTAACATTACAACTGAACTTTTCCTCACTTTGAATAGAATCAATGAGCAATAGTGCATAGTTTAAACATTAACAGCACCACTCTGCCATTGCAACTTAAAGGTTTTGACATTTTTATTTCTAACACTATGCTGCCACCGGCGAAAAGAACTCAGCTAAGCGGAGCTCGGAAAAGTTTCAAGGCACCGCCTCTCGGCTGTGATTAAATCGGAAACTACTGCATACTGCATACTCAATCAGTATGTACTGGACACTTTCCACCTAAATCAATAATAATGTATGATTTTACCAGCAGACTGTTTACACTGCAATATTCTCAAGCAACGGCCAGACTGGTTTCATGGCACCTTATGGCATCTCCCACATCAGGCATTTCTGTGACTGTAAAGCAGCAGGTAATTGTATGTACTCTTAATTTAGACAAAGTCCTGCATCAGGATTATGACATACACAGGCTTAATAAGGAATCAATAAAACTGCATCATATCCATCAGAGGACTATGGTGTGTGTACACACAGATGATCAACCACACTAATTGGATCCCATTTTTAATAAAAGGATCATGCAGCCAATACACTGAGCTAATACCGGTGCATTCACATGTACGCATGGCGACAGTATTACTCTTCTCAGAACTGATGTGAGTTCTTCAGTTCTGCCACATGATAAAATGACCATAGTATTTCAAAGCACTAACAACGGTCATGACGGTGCTCTTTGTCCTCTGGGATTGCTGCTGTGCTCGTATTACACATCATTTACTGTTTCTGATGCATTCATTTATTAATTCTCAAATATCTTATTGGCTGGGAATCTATGCAAGAGGACTCCCAAATTGGCCCAAATAAAAGCATGCAATGCAAAAAAACTGTGGCATATTTTTGTAATTATAACCAACAACATAAATTGTATTAATGATGAAATATGTCATACATTTACTGCCTCCAAGTGCTTAATTCCCTAATATATACATCATTGAAGGGTTTGTTGATTACAACCAGTGACATAGTGAAGAAATTATAAGCTGCTGAAGATTTGGGGTTTAAAATCCTCTTGTGGGTTGACTGCTCGCTGCTGTCTTCTTTAGTTATGCTCGAGCCAGTAAATCCAACTTTGATCAAAGAGGAGGAAGTCCGTGTAGAGATGGAGTGGCAATCACCACAGCTGCCTGTGATAGGCCGATACAGCTGTCAATGAACCACACTAGCCTGAAAATCTTCTTTGTGGAATCCAGATGCTCCAAAACAAGCATTTCATTAGGAAAAATGAAAGGATGAAAAAATTGTTATTCTGCTTTTTTGTTATTGTCAACACATGCCTGAAACCACATTTAGTCTTCCTGATATAACAGACAATTTAGTTTACTCTACAGTAAGATTTCAGGATCCTATGAATCATCATCATTTGGTGTCATCACTGACATCTGTGGAGTCACACAACAGGAATTTTTGCATTTTGCAGAAGGCAGTGTACATGCCATGGACACTACTTTTTTCCTTAAATAAAGTTAATAAAATTCACACTAACAATCTGGACACTTGAATGAAATGATGAAGGGTAAAAATAGCGCTCTATTTTGTTATTTGGGATTGAATATGTTAATCTACCTATACTTTCGGGCTTTTCTACTCTGTTTGTGGCTTTTATCCCCAAACCCATTCATTGCTACAGGGGGGAAAAAATCTTCAATAAGAACCAATGAGCTTCAATAAAAGAAGAAAAAAAATAACTCACAAATATCAATATATATTTTGGGGCAAAAGGGACAGAAATTTCCTCGAACAGCTGGCCAGCTTTTGTTTCGTGCATTTTTACGTAGTGAAGAAACATGTCACATAGTGGAACAGCTGGGGTTTTTAATAGTTTAGGACGACCATGGAGCTATTAGCAGAATTTTTCCAATCCAGATATCAGTGTCAGAAACCTTTCCAATACAGCCTGAAATGCTGGAGTCTATGCAATGATCCAATTTCACATCATCGTTTCATTTGTTCGTTTATTTCTGCTTCAAAGGAACAACAACACCACAACCCGATATTTACATCCTGCCTGAACGCTACTGCACATGTGCAGCTCTTAACAGAGATGACATAGCAGTGAGATGGCTGCCTCTACAACACTGATCAGCTGTAGAAAAAAAGAGACTTTGTCCACAATCGATGATGGAAGTAGCAAACGGGAGATGCAGCTCACCGCTTTCTTATCTCAAAAATCTGTAAAACTAGATAACAAAAGAAAATTCTAAAGCATTCATTCTCTGCATATATTTGCTCCTGTTTTACAAAGGGTTTACCTGAACGAGGCAATACAACAATGAAAGCAATCATACAACTTTCATACAGGGTTAGTAGTATCCACTTGTTAAAAAAACAAAGATAATTTGGTTTTTGATTTAACGCACAGGTATCAGATCGGTACTTTGTTTCTGCTGATACAGTGGGGGAAATAATTATTTGATCCCTTGCCGATTTTGTAAGTTTGCCCACTGACAAAGAAATGAACGATCTATAATTGTTATGGTAGGTTTATTTTAACAGTGAGACACAGAATATAAAAAAAATAATCCAGAAAATCACATTATATAAAAGTTATAAATTGATTTGCATTTGATCGAGTGAAATAAGTATTTGAGCCCCTACCAACCAGCAAGAATTCTGGCTCCCACATATCGGTTAGATTAGTTCTTTCACTTTAAGAAAGTACTCTGAATCTCAACTCGTTACCTGTATGAAAGACATCTGTCTCAATTCATTACCTGTTTAAAAGACACCTGTCCACAGAATCAATCAATCAGATTCCAACTTCTCCACCATGGGCAAGACCAAAGAGCTGTCTAAGGACGTCGGGGCAAAGATTGTAGACCTGCACAAGGCTGGAATGGGCTACAAGACCATCGGAAAGCAGCTTGGTGAGAAGGAGACAACTGTTGGTGCGATTATTCGGAAATGGAAGAAACACAAAATGACCATCAATCGCCCTCGGTCTGGGGCTCCACGCAAGATCTCGCCTCGTGGGGTAACGATGATCATGAGAAAGGTTAGGGATCAGCCCAGAACTACACGGGAGGAACTTGTTAATGATCTCAAGACAGCTGGGACCACAGTCACCAAGAAAACCATTGGTAACACACTACGCTGTAATGGATTAAAATCCTGCAGCGCCTGCAAGGTCCCCCTGCTCAAGAAGGCACATGTACAGGCCCGTCTGAAGTTTGCCAATGAACAACTGAATGATTCAGAGAAGGCTTGGGAGAAGGTAATGTGGTCAGATGAGACCAAAATCGAGCTATTTGGCATCAACTCAACTCGCCGTGTTTGGAGGAAGAGAAATGCTGATTATAACCCCAAGAACACCATCCCCACCGTCAAGCATGGAGGTGGAAACATTATGCTTTGGGGGTGTTTCTCTGCTAAGGGGACAGGACGACTTCACCGCATCGAGGGGAGGATGGACGGGGCCATGTACCGTGAAATCTTGGGCAACAACCTCCTTACCTCAGCCAGGACACTGAAAATGGGTCGTGGATGGGTCTTCCAGCACGACAATGACCCAAAACATACGGCCAAGGCAACAAAGAAGTGGCTCAAGAAGAAGCACATTAAGGTCATGGAGTGGTCTAGCCAGTCTCCGGACCTTAATCCCATAGGAAATCTGTGGAGGGAGCTGAAGCTTAGAGTTGCCAAGCGACAGCCTCGAAACCTTCAGGATTTGGAGAAGATCTGCAAAGAGGAGTGGACCAAAATCCCTCCTGAGATGTGCGCAAACCTGGTGACCAACTACAAGAAGCGTCTGACCTCTGTGCTTGCCAACAACGGTTTCTCCATCAAGTACTGAGTCATGTTTTGTTAGGGGATCAAATACTTATTTCACTCAATCAAATGCAAATCAATCTATAACTTTTATATAATGTGATTTTCTGGATTTTATTTTTGATATTCTGTCTCTCAATGTTAAAATAAACCTACCATAACAATTATAGATCGTTCATTTCTTTGTCAGTGGGCAAACTTACAAAATCGGCAAGGGATCAAATAATTATTTCCCCCACTGTATGTTCACAAAGAGTATTGAGGAAGAAAAAAAGGTATCAGAAAACCTCTACTTGTTAGTTAGGTTGTTGTCGGTTTGGGTTTTTGAAAGACCATTTAATAAAAAATATAGATTATTACCAGATTAATCAATTCAATTCAATTCAGTTTATTTTGTATAGCCCAGAATCACAAATTACAAATTTGCCTCAGAGGGCTTTACAATCTGTGCACATGCGACATCCTCTGTCCTTCCCTCACATCGGCACAGGAAAAACTCCCCTAAAAAACCCCTTTAACAGGGAGAAAAAAGGAAGAAACCTATGGGAGAACGACAGAGGAGGGATCCTTCTCCCAGGATGGACAGAATGCAATAGATGTCATGTGTACAGAATGAGCAGCATAACAGAGATACAACACATTCAATGTATATGACATAAATGATTCATATAATAAGACTACTTATAATAACAGCAGCAATTATTACAGTAGAATTATAGCCATGAAAATAGGGATAGTAATGTGACTAATAATAATAATCGAAGTAGCAGTGGGTGTCAGTCGGCTCACAGCAGGAGGCACGACTACAGTCCAGGTACCACAACGATTCATGGAAACCTGCAGAGCGAGAAAGCAAAAGGGCTTCAGGGTGGAAGTAAAGCTAAAATGCTTAATGGTACAGGTAATAGCAATAGTAATGTGACTAGTAATAATAATAATAGTGGTAGCAGTCGGTGTCAGCAGGGCCGTAGCAGGATGCACGTCCACGGTCCAGGTACAGCCACGATTTATAGAAGCCTGCGAATCAGCCAGTATCCCTATCAGAATAGAAACAGTCCAGCATCTTCAGTCGGTAGTTGTTAATGAGACCTAACGAGCCGGAAGCTTAACAAGGGTTAACGAGCTGGATGACCCTAACAAGGTCCGACACATGCTGATGATATAAAATGTTTCTGCAGATTAAGGGCCTTGTTTACGACAAGATTGGACTATAAATGCATTCCAAGCCTAAATAAATTCTAATAAATGACTTACTACTGTATACTTTTGGTTTAGATCCAGGAACATGCTCTGACACACAGGAAGTGATGTATTATATGATGCCAGTTGAATAAGGTAATAGCCACAGGACAAAGACGACGCACACTGACAGGTTTCACGGTACATAAACACACTGCTGCTTGAACTCGTCGTGCATCTTTAGCAGCACAATAAAACAATAATGCCACCGAAGAGTATCAACCATAGGAAAATGTGTAGGGCCGAGGGAAAACAGTTCTCATTAACCTCTGGCTGGTGTGGAGGGAGGCGGGGAGCAGCAGAGTGACTCAGCTTTAATATTAAAGAGACCTTACCCTTCTGGTTGTTATTATGAAATACAGTATACAGGCACGGCGGCTCTCCTGGGCCGGGCTGTTTTTAATAAAGCCTTACATTTACTCTGGTGCACAATATAAACACATTCAAGACCTTAGATTGCTGAGGGTATAGTGAAATAAATTATGAGAGGAACTCTACAAGTGTCCACTGCCATAATTAAAGGGGAACACTTGTGATCTATGGCTTCTCTTTCATTCCTGCATTATTTTACCATTCAAGCAGGGCTGTGACCTAACAAACATATCCACCTGACAGTAATACCAGAACCAATCCAATGGCTCCTCCTTCTTAAATAGGCATTTACCTTTGAGGGTAAATATGATGTTTTGGTATCGAACAGATTGTTTGACAGAAGGGTTGAAGAATGGAAGGATTGAAGAATCATTCATCATTTCATTCAGAATCATCGTCATCCAATGATTCCTGTAGTTTGACACTGAGTTGGCCTATCGGGAGCAATAAACATTCACATTCACACTCACACTACGATGGCACAGCCATCTTTGGGTTCAGTATCTTGCCCAAAAACACTTAGACAAGTAGATTGCAGGGGCCAGGGATCAAACCATGGTATACCAACTATGGACACAGCAGCAGTAGAGGTGGAAATACTAATCTATTCATTGTGGCTCAAAGATGTGATCAACCCTGTTAAAATGCCACTCAGAGCACAATCAGTAAGCAATAGGACTTTTTCACTGCAGAAAATGTTGATCAAATAAGCACATGTGTAAATTATGTCATTGGCAATTATATTTTTCTGTTCAAGTGTCCCAGTAAGCCATGCCGATGTGACGGTGTCAGCATGTATGATACCCTGAAACAGAAGCAGCCTAATGGGATTTAGCCATCTTTGATTTACTATGTGCTCTTCTGACTGAGACATGTCAACATGTCAACATATTTTGGGTGGAAACGATAGTCAATAGTAGGTCAATAGTATCACCTTTTATAAAGCAGCATTGTTCAGCAATTATACCAAGTGTGTTCAGTTCAGCTGTAAGTTCTGTGTTTCAAACTATTATGTTCATTTTTTATTAGATTTTTATTTGAGTGACCGTGACACTCAACGTTTGACGAATTGATTCCTGACCCTTATTGTTCCTACAACCACATATCATTCACACTAGTTTTTGCATTGAATCTGAAAGCTGGGCTTGAGCTCAATTGTTGATTTTGTATATTGGTTTAATACAAATATTTCTGGCTGCCATTACATTTTCCGCAAAGCCATAATTGCTCATGAGAAATCATTCCATATGAACATAATTGAAAAACAGATAGGGTGGATGGTAGTATGACTTGATGATTTGAACTCTCTTCAGTCAGTGGCAGTGTTGGAAAGCTTCTACTTTATGAAGCTTATTTTGTTGATACTAAAGACTTTGCAATATCCGCTGCACCGCCAGGATGTCATTTTAGAACCGCCAATTGTTCATAGAAGATCTATCCACACATTACCATATTCACTTGACAGTCCTGTACTGTGTGTCATATTTTGTGGAGATGAAACCCACGAAGTGGCCTCCTACACTCTGTGATTGAAGATGCTATCTCGACCACTCAATCTTGCTTCTCGCTGCTGTTATGTTTGATGAATAGCTGGCTTGACATACAGTTCCTCAGATCTCATTTGGATTGTAGCCTGTAAGCTGGAGGGCCTGGCGCCATTACACTGTGGCAGACACACGCGCACGCATGCAGGACGGTACGCACGGATCGCACACATGCATTGGCGGGACAAACATGTAATCAGATGCCTTCAGACAGGCACGTAAACACATGTTGAACAGCCATTTGCATCACTCAAAGTCTAATTTAGGTCATCCACATCAGACTTTAACACTCTCTGTCTGTTTCTCTTACTTCTTCTTCTCTCTATCCGTCTCTCCAGGGAGCCGTTGTATTTCACCTAGACTTGTATTTCAGACTAGAAAAACTCGGCAGGTCATGCATCACCGTGCCTCAGAGAGAACCCAGGGAAATTCTCCAGTCAAACCGGGGTACCAGAGCTAGCCATGAGGCCTGCTGTGAAGGCAATAGCAAAACCATGGATGACGTTAACGGCTGTTTTCCCCACGAACCGGCGCGCTCTTATCACTCATAAAGCGAATCCCAGCTCCTTACGTGCCCCCATTTGTGCGATAAAAGTCATAAAACTCAGCGACGGCCCTGCGGATGTGAGGGAGGCGCCATGCATCCCGCTATCGCTCTCTCTCTCTCTCTCTCAAAGTTTTCTCATCTCCGCCGCCTACGCAGCTGTGCTGATTATACAGCAACATAACAGATGTTTCGTTTTACTCGCCTCTCCCACGCACAGCAACACCAGCCACATACACTTGTTCGCCACGGCAACCCTCTGCACCGAGGGATCACCGGCTGCTGACGGGATCTGTGTGCAAACTCGGTAAGTGGACGTGATTGTATGTCTGAGGGACGGCGGCGCAGTGTAGGAAGATAAACAGCGTTTTGTTAAGCTGAAGGAAATATGACTTTAGTGAGTGTGTGTGGGAGTGAGAGAATAACTTTTAATTATCAAGGTAAGTTCACTACAAACAGCTTCAACTTAAGCACAGTTTGCAGCTAAACACAGACGGGCATTGAAATGGAAGCCGGCCAACACATTATTGATCCACTAAAGCAGTTGTGGCTTGTGCACCTTGCTAAAGAGCAATTTGACATCAGTTGTTGAAGGAGGGAAGCATGTTCTCTTCTACTTTTCCCTGAACATCATCTTCTCAGCCAATCATGGGGTTATTATAAGCTGACCTCTCACTCTATGTGACTGCCTGAAGACACACTTCATTTATGTGTTTGAGTGATGGTTTTGTGGCACTTATCGTAGCTGTTGGGCGGAAACCTCGTACCGCCATACTCGGTCATTTAAATATTTTTGTCTGTCTGTAGGTTTTACAAATATTTTACTAATAAAAAGGATTAAAAAGAGTTTGTGACTGAATATCTAAACTCCATTGGATCAATTAGCTTTCATGAAAACCTCATAGCACCAGCCCGTCTCCTTCTTTAATGAAGCGTCTCTCAAACAGTGACAAGGCTTTTTTCGTCGGAGGCAGTGTTCTCTACGGGTTCATAATGAACCAAAATATGCTGACAATCCTCAACAGCACTGTGCCCATGACTGAGCTTTACAGCACCCTTCGCCGGGACCTCGACACTTCCCGGGGACTCTAGCCATGCCGTGCTGGGAGAGAAGGGGCAGCTTTGAGGTTAATATTGTGATTATAGATGGACATCTGAAAAAGACGCCTTGGGAGTGGATTAAGTGTAGTGGACTCTGAGACACTCAATGCCCACAGACCACCAACCAGCCAGACCTGCCGGACCAAACACCACCAAACTGCCCCAGAGAGAAGAGGGAGGAGAGCCTGGATGAGAGCTAAGTTAACCCAGCTAGAACCTGAGGATGCTCCACTACCTAGCATGCTCCTGGCTGTCTGATGGATGAAAGCAGCAGGAGGTCGCTGACTGTTGTTCCCACATCTTTACAGAGACCTGGCTCCATTGTTCATCCCGGAGAAAGCTGCACTTGACAGGCGGACAGCAGGACAGAGAGCAGGACTCCGGTAGGAGGTTGACTCTGTGTTTACATCATGATGCTTGGGGCTCAAACACAGTTAAAGTTGATGGACGATGTGAATATGTCGGCCATATTATCTGCTCAGAGAATTGTTTTTGTTGCTGCTGTTTACATTCCTTATGATGCAAATCAAAATAATTGACTACAGGAATGTACTACTGTTTTAATTTTGTTTGTCATGTGTTTGTTGTGTTACAAACGGGCTACAACTTAATTTTGTTGTGCATCCCTCTTTTGCCTAATGACAATAAATGATCCTTGAATCCATGAACTGTTTGCTGAGGTGGCTGAAAAGTAACAGTTTTAGATTTTACAATGTTTCTGCCCAATTATATTTACGTTGCAATCTGCAATACGGATCAATAAATGAAAACCCACAAGTGGCCAACAATGTTCTGCACCTATCAGAGAATATGTAGATGAATGGTCTACATCCTGATAGAAAGACAACACGATATAAGCATGTGAGAGTACGATACACTGCTACTCATTATCCATTTAGCTGTGATTGAACTATGTGCACTGAATCAGTAATGCCCCTGAAATTTATGTCTATTACTGTATGAACAAAAGTAATGGAAAGAAGTTATACACTTGGTAACCTTTGGGTTTGTCAGCAATACTTTTCTTGTCCTGAAATATTGCCAACACCTATATTTGGTTCAATCACTGCTTTATTGGAAAACAAAACTGGCTGAACCATCAGTACAAACCATGAACTGTGTAGGAAAATGTCAAATTTATTTCAGTCAGAAAAATCTGATCACTGAGCTTAACTTTAAAAAATTATACATATTTACTGCTTGTGCTGCATCCCTTGTATCAGGATGTTCTTGTCCACCGCTATATGCATGAAAAATAATGAGCTGTAATTCGCTGATATCCAACGCAAGTAGTTCAAGTAATCATGAACCAGACCGCCAAAGCATACACAGGGCAAGTGGGTGGTGTGGTGGATTGGTCATACAAAAAATGATCAGCAGACTGTGGTTTTATTCCCGAGAGAAGCATGAAGTCAACCATGATTTATTTGTCACAGAACAGCACTTCTGTAGTTATTTTAACCCAAACGGCAATCTTACTTGAAACCTAACTGAATAGTTTTATTGCCTAAACCTAACTTAGTTATTTTCTTGTGAAAGCAGAAGTTTATTTTCAAAAAAGTTTATGTAACAAGCAGGAATTGACAAATGTGTAGTTACTTTTTGTAAGATATCATAAGAACTACATGCTAGAATGGGATGACAGAAGTTCCTGAGCTCTTACCTGCACCTTTTCCCTGCCACGGTCTTGTTTACCAGGAGTTTCTCAGCTGGCTACTCCTGTTGTGGACTTGCTACAATTCAAGATTTCAGCATTTCCTTCTATGTTTTGCCATTTATTTCAGCTGTCGGCATTCACATGGATTTTCTAAAGGAAATGAGTTCTCTAATTATTACTGTTGCTTTTGTTGTGACTTAGTAGTTTTTGTTGAATGCCATTACACATGACTCTCTCTCTCTTCAGCTCTGTCTCGCGCTCTCGCACACACGCACACACACACACACACACACACACACACACACACACACACACACACACACACACACAGAGCAGTTTCAAGTTGAAATTGGTTTGGCTGATCTCCTCAGACTGAAATTACAGGAAAAAACACTGTAATTATCACAGGAAAATGATAATCAATACCCTTTGCAGTCTCTTTTCTTTTTCCTATTAGTCCGCATGATGACTTCATTTTCCCTGTCACTATGAATGTGTGTGGGAATGGGGTAAATGTTGACATGTGATGAAAAGCTCTTTGAGTAGTCGGAGGACCAGGGAGAAAAGAAGATGTAATGCACAAACTCGGCTGGCAGTTTAGTTGTTTCAGGACAAAGCCTGAGATGTCTGGCTGAAAACAGTCCTCTCCTCTTTTGTTTCATTGGCACATGGACACTGACCATTAATCGATGGGGACTGAGGTATCAACTTTATCTCTGTCTCTCACACGCAATGCTCATACATGTCAAGTCAGGTCAAGGGTGTAATCCTCACTGATATCAGGGACATGTCCCTCACTTTTCAAAATGTTATCTTTTGTCCTAAACCTCACTTTTATTGCTCAGGTCCACTGTCTAACTTAAGAACGTGTCCATTGTCCTCTGACTGTCCTGATAGCAGATTTCCAGATGAGAGAAGAGAGGTGAGAAAAATAAAAATAAAAATGACAGTGCGCTCAGAGCAATGAGCTTAACAAGCAGCTGTGAGTGATGCAGAGTTCATCA
This sequence comes from Anoplopoma fimbria, assembly GCF_027596085.1. Classification (NCBI taxonomy): domain Eukaryota; kingdom Metazoa; phylum Chordata; class Actinopteri; order Perciformes; family Anoplopomatidae; genus Anoplopoma; species Anoplopoma fimbria. The sequence continues at coordinate 12,151,960 of NC_072468.1, read as the reverse complement.
TAGGCATAAAGGCTGCCCTACCTTCTTGCTGGAGGGTGTTGAGGCCTTACTGAAGGAAAGACCTGCAGAAAATAAGGAAGTAAAGCATCATGTTCTTAGTAAAGATTCAAATGTATATTATATACTTCGTTTTATTTGATATATTTTAGTTGCATGTGCAATATTTGATTTTCCCCCAAACCATGCAGAGGAAGTAGACATAGGCCCCTTTCCCTTTGGACAAACAACCCTCTTACGTCTGGCTTTTGTCTCTAGTAGCAAATTTCACAATTGGGACAAATGACTCTGCAGTGGTCATGGTTAAGTTTAAGTGAATATGTGATAAATAAAATCTAAAGGGATTTTAACAATTACTATAATTCATTATAATACAAAACGTGCAGTTAATAGGCTCTCCTCAAAGTCACCAGACTCCTGTAAGACAACAGTCATTTTACCTCGCTGATCATCAAAAACACACTTAGGCTAGTCTTTCCACTATGCGCGCAATCATTACAAATAAACCCGGTAAAAAATAAACCCTTATTTCTCAGGTTCTGAAAGAAAAATATGTAATATGAGCTCTTTAAAGCTACAAGACTCCATTGAAAAAAACTGTTATTTTACCTCAACGATCATTTGAAAAACACTTCATTCAACAGAAAGAAAATAAGACTCGTCAAAACCGTCTTCATTGGTCTTTCCACCGTTCCAACAATCACCAGCCCTGGTTTGAGAGTTAAATAAGAGAGACTAAATAAGTAACATAAAAAAGAAGTAACCACTGGTTTTCATTGTACACTAACTAGGTTTTCCAGCGCGTTTGTCATGTTACTAATTTTGGTGGAAAAAAACAAGCTGACACCCTTGTTGCAAGTCTTTTATAGACCTCAAAGCACATGACAACCAATGTCTTAGTTATATAACAATTACATTTTCATTAAGGCACTTTGGCAGTAAACCTTCACTCATTTACAAAGTGCTCTCTTCTTGCAAAAATATTTTGAATGACTTTGTTAAATGACATGTTTCCAGCATATCCCTATAGTTTCTATGTATGTGTAACAGGCGGTGGCACCAGTGAAGCCCGTATCTGTTAAATAAATCATGCATACAACAGACACACCTGCCCGCAGCCACAATGCAATGAAACACACCTCCAAGGGCAGACGCTCCGAGGCGAATTAAACATCTGCTCTCATTGTCAAGGAGAGTGTGAGGAACATGTTGTCCATAAGCAGCATTCTGTCGTTATCTCAACAACATAAATCATCTCTTCACTGAGTGGAGCTGTTATTCTTACATTGTCCGCCTCAGTGGCTTTGATTAGTTCCATTTTCACTGCCTAAATCATGTCAGAGAGACATTTATAAATAAAGTTTTACATTAGCTTATTAACAAACCCCTCCCCCAAACCATAAAACATCATGAACAGGGAAAAGAGCCATCCGGTTTCAATGTTAGGTGATTATGTAATGGTGTATGTGAAATATTGTGAATGTATAAAATGATACATACTGTATAAGGAGTTTCTGATATGACCTCACCTTATAAGCTTAACACAAAATTACATTTTAGGATTTACCTTTCTTTTATGTTCACTGTTCATACTTTTTTTTCTTTTCTTGGTACAGATAGAAAACAGTAGTGACTATACAGGTACAACAATGAGACGACTAATACTAACATCTTGCAGTTAACTGTGGCTTAAATTGGTGTTATCACCCAGGGCTTAAGAGGGTATCTGATTGTGTGTTTCTCGGTGGAAAAATAAATAAATACATAATTATTATGTATTATTATTGTAAATAATAATCATAATTATTAGATGGAAATAATAAGGGAGGGGGAAAAATAAATAAATGGTTAAGAAATGTAAACAAATCAAATGTGGAGGAGTTGACACTAGTGCCACCGGCAACATATGTGAAGACTATCTATAATAATTAGAACAAGATTGTTTTTTAGGGATTGTTAAGGCGAGCAGTACGGGTCGATCATAATTCATTTGAGAGTTGAGGTTCCCCACCACAAGGGTTCTCAACATTTTGTAACCTTAGGCTCACTTCTAATTGTTAAACAAGGGCCACCTTCCAAAATATATGAGAAAAAAATAAAAACATAAAATAAAAAACAAGGAGAAAAATAAACTGGGAAACAAACACGATGCCCTGCTAAGTACTTGAGATCATTCTCTTGGTCTTTCTCCTTCTACTTCACATTTTGTGCATGCTGGTTACCTTTGATTTCAACCACAACCTCAGCAACACTGTCATTAACTATTGTCGTCATTGTTGTAAACACTGTCATAACCAGTACTGTCATTCATTCAGGGACTCCTCATCATCATGTGTGATGGCCATTTCCTCTAGTGCAGTGGTTCTCAACCTTTTTTCAGTGATGTACCCCCTGTGAAATACTTTTTCAGCCAAGTACCCCCTAACCAGCGCAAAGCATTTTTGGTTGAAAAAAAGATGTAATACTAAGCGCCATCAGTGTCTGATTTATTAAACTGTCAACACTGACGATTGCATTGTTGCATTGAATTCAGTTTATGAACTTACACTTATATTTCATTGAATATTTATTAAATAACTATTTTAAAAGGATTTTTGAATGGATGCTAATTTTAAATATATTTTTTTTAAATCTCACGTACCCCCAGGGGTACACGTACCCCCATTTGAGAACCACTGCTCTAGTGTGTCACGGCCCCCGCCCTTCCAACAACGATGTTTCACTTCTTATTTCCCTGATCACTGAAAATAATCCAATGCTCCACCTTTATTTTTAAACTCTTCCTCTGTTACCCAGGAAACAATGGTGTAATATTTTATGGTTCCACCCAGGTTTCATTATTCTAATGGTGTCATAACAAAATCCACCAGACTCTCACTCAGCCAGCTGTCCTGGCAGATCCCAAAGTTTCACTGGCTGTTCTCATGATGTCGTGGAACTCTCAGCCAGGTGGGTTCTGTTGACACCATTATTTCCAGGCTGATGCAGAGTGCTTTTAAAAAAAATCTTTAATACTTTTAAGTTGCACATTGAATCACACAGGTTGCATGTTGAATCACTTCAAGTGTACTACATTAACACCAGTTCTGATATACTGATTTCATGAATGTTTGCTTAACATTGAATACGTTTGACAGTGCTGGCTTTACTGTGACAAATTATGCTCCACCACCAGAAAAACTTACCTTAATCAGCACCATACTGTCACATTGTTCATCTATCTTAACTAAAAAGATTATATTGTCACAAATAATATTTGTCTAAATAAGTCTATTTTTTTAAAATATGGTCATAAATATGGTTATATATAGTCTGCACTCTTTCAAATGAAAACACCCTATTCTCATGGCGGCACAACAATCCGCTCAGAATGAGATCTTTGGGTAGCAACGTTCGCTGCCAGTCTGGTGATTTTCTCAAATAAGTGCTTGATGGAAAATGTACAATTACAGAATATTGTTTCAAATATAAATAAACTATTCTAACACTCTCTAGCCAGTAGATGTGTTAAATTAGCATTGAAAATACATTTTCATGTAGTGGAGGCAGGAACCTCAGTAAAACACAATGCACTTGGTTTTGTTTTTTAGAAAAAAAAATAAGTGTTTTTTTTTTTTTTAGATTAAGGTTAGAGTTTCAAAACCTAATTATATGAATTGATTGATTTGTGCTGCATACATGTATATGTCTTCAATCATCAACTTGCACTAAGTTTATATAGATACTATATTTGTAAGTCTCTGCTGTTATGCCCTGACTTGCTCTAGCCAGCAGCAGCTGCCTTCCAGCCGAGCTTCTGCCCGACAAAACTGTAGATTATGAAGAAATAGTCCTCTGTTTAGGCTTAAAGACTTAAGATATGACCTTCTGCGCATTATTTTGTGACCTTCTCTGGACAACGTTCTGCTGCTAGTGTGTTTTATTCTTTTGTGATTCTAGTGAATGAAATGTCTCAGGGTTCTTTATATATTGATGTCCTAAGCACAATGGCTTGATATGGTTTAAACAATCCTCTTAATGTGACCCCACTTTGACAACCCCTTTTCCTTTAAAAAGTAACTTATGGGAGCTGTTATTTTTATAAAATGACAAAGTGAAAGGGGTTATTTTAAGTGATGGACTAACAAAGAATGTTGATCTGAATCTGCAGTTCCCTTCTGCTTCACAGAGCTTGACAAACACGGTCACCTGACATCCCCATACACTCACACACAAGCTCTCACTTTGTTCATCAGCCCTGCAGTTACCCTACCATACCCGCCTCTATCAACTGTTTCCACTTTCCCTCATCAGCCATGAAGTTACCTGACTTTCCCCGCCCCTCTCCCTCTTCCAATTACCTCATGCCACTTGGTAAGGCAAGAACCTGGAAGACGTTCAAATCATGCAGTGGCTCCATGATGTGTAATTTTTCTCTGTATTTTTTTTTCATTGGTTTTGGAGTATTGACAATAGTGTTTAAACTTGCAAAATGAAGTGTAAATACACAAAGGTTTAGTTCATGAAATGTGAAAGATGTGGTCAGAAGAATGCAGATTGTGTTAAAGCAGTGAAAAGTGATCCACAGTTAGTACACATTAAATAAAGTTCTGCTGACTCTGAGTTTAGAAAGTCTTGACTAACTGTAAAAAACTAACAAAAAACCTGTAAATAAATACAAGCTGCATAGCTGACATACAGTATCATGTTAAATTCCCATCTATGTATAGAGCATACAACTAAATGCAAACTAAACAAATTAATGCTGCACATTCACAACAGTAATTTCTAGTAGTAGAACCATCACTGTACATCCTCTCAGAATGCTGTACAGAGTATATACATTAAATATATTAAAATAGCACCTCCCAGCAGCCACAGACTGGCTGTATAGAGGGAGGTCAAGTATTCGGCCAGTGCTGCTCTCCAGTAGAGACTATTCCATTAACCCGTAGCAGAGTGCAGGCAGTTAAGGAGACAATAGAGCCTGTAGCCCAGCGCATGCGAAACTCGATAACAACAGGGAGACACAAAGCCGAGCATCGATCCTGCAGGAAGCCAGAGACTAAGCTTTCCTCCCACCTGGACTTGTCACAGTGACAAAGTCAGAAGCTGAGACTCGTCTCCTGTGGTCCATATACCAGAGACAACACAGAAGATGGTGATAGAGAGAGATCACTGAAGGCTTTTGGAGAAAGATCACATGGACACTGTTTGTTTTTTCATGCTGGCCCTTTAAGAGAAATAGCAAGAGTTTTATTATTTGAAAACATTATTAAAGGTTGCTTAATTAACATTCGTTTTTTAACTAACCATGAAAACTTGCAATCATGATTGAAAAAATAGCTAAACGTAGTCTTGGCTTTAAATGTACAATTATTGTCTCCATAACTTACTTGGTCAATAAAATTAAATAAAAAAGTAAATGTTTTTTTTTTTCATATGTCTTGTTTTTTTTCCTATCAACAATCCCATCTCAAACATATTCAGTTAACAATGAGGCAAAACCGAGAAAAGCAGGTTGTTAATCAATGACCACTTGATTAACCACATGTATTAATAATTTCAGATCTATAATGCTCTATACTATAGTATACAGTTTTTTGCAATTGCTAAAACACACGTTCTGAAAGTAGGGCACTCTTGGTTAAAAGTCTACACACAAAAAACAAAAACACATACACAAAATACAAAATATCGTGCATATCTTGAAAAAACTAAAACTTAATTCAAAACAATCTTTTTACAAATTGTATTTTTGCACCACAACTTTACAAACAACCACAATTAAATAACCTTTTTCACATGCCAACTGCTCAATGATGTCTCTGTGATTTTCACTTGAAGTATGTTCTAAATATCGACACATATGCAATATGTTTACTCTCAGTACATATTCATAACAGTATCAAAGAAGATGACTTAAACTGAAGAGGACATGAACATTTATTTATTGTATTGAACTGTTAACTAAATACATTATATTGCATTAACATTCCTCTAACTCTCTCTCCAAATTGGTTATTTCTTATCTTAGTTTAGTTTAGTTTAGTTTAGTTTAGTTTAGTTTAGTTTAGTTTAGTTTAGTTTATTTGCACAATTGAAAAATATAAAAAACATAACATTGATAAATTATATTACAGTGCAGGAAGAGGCAGAAAGCCCACTGGGCTTATTTGAAGCCTCCACCTATATAATATTTAAAAAATCACAATACTATAACGAATACAAAAATAATATACATATGGTATGAAATATTGTTGATAAAGTATTTTTACAAGATATGATATGATCTAATTGGATACTCGTGTTCTCATAGGTGCATTCTGGGTGCAAGTGATTAATAATTGGGTGTCGTATTTCAATTACAATGTATATCAAACAACACTATTAAGCTTTTCATTTTGAATGATGTGTCTGTATGAACACTGCATGCAGACAGGTTCATTTATAATCTAAATATAGACGTCATTTCTGAGAAACAGGGTTGGTATATTTAAATCAGTGCAGACTAGTGTGGCTAAAAACAACCCTGCAACACTAAAAACACCATCTGGTGAAAATATACAGACTGGCATGGCAACTAAATTAGTAATGCCATAATTAATATAAAGTGGATGTTCCATATTGAATTAAACATATAATAATGTTTACACCATGACGTCGTCTAAGTTTCTATCCACTATCATCTCCTATAGTCATCAACCTGAGCAGTAACACAATGGTTATACTTACACAAACTCACATACGTTGAGGTAGTTTCCATATTTTCTTATCATGTTGAGGACTTAATGTTCCTCTATTGGTTGGGAAAATGATCCAATCTCATGGCGTTGCAGCGCAAATCACTGGATCGACCTTTTCACCATGCAAAAAGGGATAAGGGCAAAAACAAGAAAAGAACACCTGACAGCAATAATGTGCCCTCGACATGGAACCACACATAGGCCCTAATTGTTTTCTCATATTTGTCAAATAGCGGCACGCGTGCATATTTCAGCCCAATGACAGAGCTATTATGTTAGGTCATACTCAATCACACCAAAACCAGTGTCCTCTGAGGCAAGGACACGCTGATGGAAAGTGATGGACGAGATGAGAAATGGCAAGTGACATCGAGATCTATTTTCTAAGCTTACAGAAATTGCACGTGAGCGTAGGAATACGTTGTGCGTGTGTGTTAACACTGCACACTGCGTTTAGCAGAGCAGTGTTTACTGAATGCTGCTACTTTTAAGTCCAACAACACACCAGCTTTCAGGAAACAACCTGCTCGGCATCCCTTCACTGAGGAGGGAGCAGCGTCGCAGCACTGAACGGCAAACCGCGGGGAGTTTATGGGAGTTAACTGAAAGTGAACTGAGAACACCCCTTTACCGAATCACAGGAAACGCCGCAGCTTTTTGAAAGGGGGGGGCAGATTGTTTAAACTCGCTCTGTATTTCAAACAGGCAGGCACAATGCTGCCTTTTCTTGACATTCCATTAAAGAGGCTGGGTGCAGCTTCCACGCAAAGGGAGGAGGAAGAGGAGGAGGTGGAGGAGGAGGAGGAGGAGGAAAGTTGGCTTGAGTCATACTGCCATCTAGTGTCAGCTCACACATCAACAGGTGTTGTTCATGGTGCTGACCATGCACACTATGAACAGATCTGATTAGCAGTCCTTTGGGGGCGATTATTACATTTTGCATAATTTCAAGTTGGGAAACAGTTTTTGAGCAGCCATAAGAAGATCGCTGCCATTCAGCTAAAGTCGAGCAAAACATATCCAGATGTTATTCCGTGACTTCAAGTTCTGAATTCAAAGCCCATGTGCATGAGGAATACCAACCACCCTCATAGAGACAGCTCAGGCCCTACAGGTTGAGCCTAATAGAATGTAGGACTAATTCATCCCCAGTTCAATTAAACTGCCAGAGCAATATATGAGCTTGCCAAGAGGGCCAAGGGCGGTGTGCAGTGCAGTTCATAGAGAGACATGTTTGCCTCTAATGCCAGGGGTGAGGACTTGGTGGTGAGTTAAAGTAGGTCATGTCATGTGAGGGGTGCTATTTCGGTGTAGTGGCGTTTATTGTAGTAAATGCACGGAAACATTGTTTTTTGAAAGCAAAAAGATAAACTTAATCCTGGCATACATAGAATCATTTTCATCTCTACAGAGACACAGAGAAAAAAAACCCAGATGCCAGTTGGACTGATATATTGCTTAATTAATTTCAGTACAATTTGGACATTAGACAGTCAGTGCTCTCCGCCTCTTTGACCACATGCTGGAAAACCAGATATGACAAGTTTTTCTCTTCATCTTAACTATTAAAGCTAATAAAAGGACCTTCAATTTCTGTTGTTGTTGGCAGTCCATGTGGACACAAGCGGTAGTGTTTCTGAGCACCATAGTCCCCTTTAAAAAAACTTAAATTTTACTGCAGCTGAGTGATCAGTCCTAGTTCTAGTTCTCCCGTGCCTCCCCTACCTGGGTCTCCAGCAGCGTGGTATCGCTGTTGGCTCCTGAAAGGAAGGAGCAGAGAGGAGAAGCTCTGGTCCTGGCCAGAGGAGGAGATGCTGCTACTGGACACATAGTTCTCCAGCTCCCACAAGAGCTCTGACTGCAGGTCAAAGGCGGTAGGGAAGCCAGATCTGGGTCTGTCCACGACCTGGTGGATGCTGGAGGCCCTGCTGGGTATGAGCAAAGGGAGTTTCTGCCTTTCAGACTTCAATGGCACCGATGACAAGCATTAATAATAACTATAAAAGAATAGCCAATCTTTTTGCTGGTAGTGTGGTTGGCTAATGTAAGTCCTACAGAGGAAATCCAGGTATCGGTGAAAATTGCTCTGGACATTCATGATACCCGGAGGATATGCAGGCCTATTCATTTACTTGGTGGCCCTTGTGTTTTTCCTCTAGTTTCAACATCACACCAAAAAATAACTTGTACACAAGGAATATCTGAATCCCATTTGATTTACTAATAACATTCATGTTTCCCTGAAGATGAACTCTGTCTGCCATTTCTGACACTCCTGAGCTTTTGTTTAGCACTACCTTCAGGCAAAAATGTCAAATCATTTTTATTAAGGCTCTGTAATTTCCTAAAACTGTAGCTTTTTGCAAACATTACTCAAACAGGATAAAATAATTTATTTGTTGGAGACTATTTTCAGCGGCGGATTAATCGGTAATCTTATTGTGGGGGCAGCATGTTTTAAGGACAGCAAGATTTATTTGCAAAAGAAAATTTAGTTTTCAAGATGAGCAGACTTAGTGATGTAACCCCAGTCTATATCGAATATGAAATATCTTGCTTTTGAGTTCACACACACCAGACTCAAGTGTCTCAAAGGTTTGGCAGAAAATAACAATGCATTTTTTAATTGCACACCAGAAACAGAGACAAACATGCAGTTTATATTCTTTATAATTTTCAATGAAATCCCATATGCCTTTTGTTACTAATTACAAAATATTAATATGTAGAAGGCAGATGGTTCAGACATTTGTTGAGCACATCCAACAAAAGATCAAGTCCAAAAAACTATTCCATCTTTAATCTACGAAGCAACGACTTGTAATGATTATTTTACTGCTGCATTTACTCAGTGGTTTAAATGTGGAGCTACTGTATATCTTCTAATTAATCAAAATAATTCTGAAAGCTTCAATCATATCCAAACCATAATAACTGAAAAAGTACAATGTAAAATATTTGGTCTCAAAGGGAATACTGAACCAAAACTTGACCATGAATGGTCTAATCACTGAACATTGAACATTGTAGGAAAGTTCCCACTTTCATTCTTCTTATTGGAATCTGTAATATTCTTCCACTTCACATATTAACCATATTATTCTGAGAGAAAATGTTCAGCCATTTGCAAAAATGAAGGGATAGCTGTGGTAACATTAGACACATTTCATTCGTCAATTTCAATTATGTTCAAATAGTTTTATTGAAGTTAACAAAAACATGTTGTTTCCAAAGCAGTTTACTGAAGACTCACGTATTAACCATATTAACTTTGTCTGTCCAAAATCGTTACTCATCAGTAGAGATTTTCCGATACCATTTCTTCCTTTCCAATACCAATTCCGAAACCTGAGTAGCGTATTTGCTGATACCGAGTACCGATCTGATATCGCTGTGTTAAAAAAACATATATAGAGATTTTTTTTTTTACCACCTATGTGTACAGTCATTTAAACCTTCCCAAAGTCAATGTAAACCATCAAAAATTCTTAATGTTATCCTTTGTCATCTATAGTGGTTATTTGCATAAACAACACATATCCCATGATGATCTAAATGTTTCTCCACCATGACTAAATCTTTTTGCCATGAAAACTCCTAATCACTTTATTAGTGAGCGCTTATCCTTTACCAGTCCGTTGTGCCTGCCCAGCACCATGGCAGCGGCTCAGCCACACACTGATCCCCCCCCCCCACCCCCCATCGCTCACCCAAAAACACGCATCACCATCAGTCTTTCTGACTGGAGGGCCTGTGTTTTTCTGAGGTCACGGAAGATCAATGTTGACTCCACGGTGTAATCATCTGAGGAATAAGATTAGCATATTTTAGCGCCGATTGAGTTGTCTCACTGGCTGCAGTGGGGAGGGGTGATTAAGGATTGATTGTCCCAGCAGGAGCACTTGTGAAATTCAGGAGACAAGGATGGAGAAGAGAGGGAAAAAGAGAAAGGAAAGACAAAGTGAGGAGAAATAGTTTGACTCGCTCTGAATGTTGCAGATAAAACAATGAAAAACTATTCTTACTCATTGTGATTTATAGCTTGTAGTTCTTGATCATTTTATCAATTTGTTAATGACAATCATTCTGGTTTATTGGGTCTTATTCAGGGAGTTTGGACCATCATTTCTGATATTTCTGATGTCATTGCACTCACTCAAGTAATTGGCACTGAAATTGAGTCTGACAGGGTAATGAATATAAGCAGGACAGTTTGGCGAATCCTTTTTTAGTTTACCTTAATTCTCTTTTAACCAACGCGTTAGTGTCTTAAAACTTTCTCTCTAATGTCCATCAACTCCTCTGGTTGTATAGAAGTCTATGAGAAAATGACTCTACTTCTCTCTTGATTTATTCCCTCAGTAAACATTGTAAAGACCATAAACATGAGTTTATGGTCTCAATCTCTAGTTTCAAGTCTTCTTCAATACAGCATGATGTTCATTTATCAAATTATGGTCCATTTATAGTCAAACAGACCATAAAGCAGGGTATGCTTTAGGGCGGGGCTTATTGTAATTGACAGGTATCTGTTGCTACCAGATCTGTATATGGCGTCTCTACACAACTCCTCCGCATTCCTAATATAAGATAAGATAATCCTTTATTAGTCCCGCAGTGGGGAAATTTGCAGATAATATGGTAACCTCCGTTAATTGGTTGCTTTAAAAAACTACATGACAAAGGCTATATTTCAAGATTTAGCAACTGTATGAATTATGACAAGGACACTTTACCTTGGCTTTGTGATTGACAGTTTGCCGCCTGGGTTGTCCAGACTGGCCCGGATATCGTGGCCTTAAAATATTGTTTGAGTTGTGCCAGGCTCTACAGGTCGCTACACAGGGAAAACCTTACGCTCACAACGACACATGCCTTGAGTGTAGGAAGACAACAATACTCATGCCCAAAGCCTTTGGCAATGAAAGCAGATGGCACACATTGGATGGCAAGTGGGACGGCTTGCCTGTTGCTGCAATCTGATTGGCTACTTATCAAGTTCTGTTGTTGACTATTGCTCATAGTTGGCAGAAGTTAGTTTTTTCTGGTTGGCATCTGTGCCATCTGTGTGTTTTTATCTTTTAAGTGCTTTGAAGACTTCTCTTCAATGTTGACTTAGAAGTTGTAATTTTACTTAAATTACGTTAATAACATTGTTGATTATTGTTAAATTTGGGTAAAAATAATGTCTGTTAACAAAGATCCGTTTGGGTTTTCAAGATTGTATAAAGGGGAATTGTTTGACAGTTATATCAAAGTGAGTAAGGTCTCAGATATCAAATACCTCAGCTAAAAGTCTAGCACTCTAGGGTACAGGAGTCTGGTGTGTACCGATGTTGCTGTGTTAAGCAATTGACTTTGTGAATACAGTGTATTCACACCTGTTCATCATCATCATCATGTGAATTTTGTTTTTAGTGTGGATTTCTCGTGCACCTTCCTTTACTCACTCAAATAAAATAAAAAAGAATTCTCCACAAACTTGCTCCCTCTTAATTGTCTGGGTGTTTGCTCATAAATATTCATAAATAAATTCCAACCTCTGACATTAACTGTCACCGGGGACGACAAAGGGCTCTTTCACGTCCCGTGCCAGTTGTTGTCAGAGAATATAAAGAGCCCATTACCATGTCTGTTTGAGTAGCTGTGAATGACATTATGGAGTCCTCTACGCCACCTCCGGGTGCGTTTTGTGGCTCTCCAGCGGGGTAAAGGTTACATCACGTTCATTTATTCCCGGCCATTACCTGCGCACTCACACCTGCTACCTCCAGATGCCGCTACATTTGGCTCAGCTCATCAGAGTGTGACTGACAGATGCCAGCAGAGATTAGATCCAGAGGATTAAGGTGGATGCTCATCGCCGGATATACACCTCTGCAGCTCTCAGATGTCAGCCATGAAATGAGACAGACACTCGAAATGAGGGAACAGCTCAGGTTAATATCCCCATTACCAATGCTGTTTACTCCGGGTGTCTGGATTTAGCCCGGCTGCCCATGACTGTGTCTGGCTAGACTGTGTGTTGGAGGGAAGGAGCGCAGCCAGAAACATTTTCCCTAGAAACCTACAGAGACATTCCTGCCGTTAGAAGCAAGAACGCCCCGTATCTCATCCAGCCAACTCCCTGTCAGTCAGGTCTGAAATCTTCCCCCTAACGCCGGCCGACAGTCTGTCGCAGAGTGGCGCCTCCTATTGCAGGGGAGTGGCAAAGTGCCACAGAGGCTCATTTCCGCCAAGAAAACAGCAGAAAAACATTAATTAGTGAGTCCTTTGTCCTTGTGTTTTTGGACGGCTTCCTCTCCTTTGTGGATGAAAGTGAAAACTCTCCAACTGAGTTCATCAATAAGAGAATATCACACTTTGGGTGTCGACATGACTGCAAACGGGGCCCTCATTCTCTCTGACTAGACTGGCAAAAGAATGGAGCAAAAGTTCTATTACTGGGGGAATATTGCCGTCTATAGGTCCACCTTAACATCAGTATTAGGTGTTCTGTGCTACTACTACTACTACTACTATGCCAGTGGTTGGCAACCTTATTGAACATTTAATTATGGCACAACATCCCAATTTAAATCTCCAACAGATCGATAATGTTATATCATCAATACAGGCAATGTGCAAAGCGACATTCTTAAAAAACTTTTTTTTCTCGAATAATCAGGACTTTGTGATTATAAATGAGTAAACTATACAGGAAGACTGCCATATTTATGAAAACATCCTCATCTGAGTTGAATATAACTACTACCAAACCACTAATCCTGTTTATCAGCCTTAAACTTTTCTGCAAGTACTGGCCAATCAGAGGCGGGGTAGGACGGGTTTTCACGGATTGCGGCTGGGGTTAAAAACTCAATAAAACTACAGTAAATAACTGGCAGTGCAACAGCCAATGGCTGTGAAAGAGCACATTTGACATGTGGATAAGAGGACTCTTCAGCATTTCCCCCCAATATACAACTTCTTGCTTACTTGTTGCTAGCGTGCCATTGGTTAAGCCATGTGGGTGCCAATGGTCGCCCAAGTCCCTAAGGTCACCTACTCCTGTACTTTGTTATTCCTGAAATAAATGTCATATAATTGAGTAAATTATCTTCTGTTGCCTAATATTCAAATCAGAGTATTGAAGACCCGTCACATTCTCATCCCAACTCGTCACATACTGATGCTTGGTCAGGACTCGTGGCATCACTTTCTAATACACTGGGTAGCCCAGAACGTCAAACTATAACCCTCCACAACAATCTAGTTAACATTGGGACTTCAAACCTCTCTTCTTAGATAGGTTTAGGAAAAACATTATGGTTGGGCTTTTAATAATTACGTGAACTAAGTAAAACATAAACCACGTAACATATACGGAAATCACGTAACTTTCACATAAAGTTTGTACACGAACAGCGGTCTCCTGGTTGACAGTCCAGTGTTTGTTCTCCTCCTATCGACCCTGTAGGTTTTTCTGTCTTTATAAGCACTTCCTGAGCCTTTTCCCTGAGCTGTCTTATAGTGACACAGAGGGGTTTACACTGTAGTTACTTGAAAGCCTAGTGTGTCTAAAGGGTGCCTTGTATGTCAGATGATGAGGGGCAATTAGAACAGCCCAAAATGTATCACATTTGAACTCTACTCCAACACAGAATAACAAAAGCAGGTTGCAAGATTTGTAATGCTGTTTATGCATTATGCCTATGTTTGTTATGTAACTTGAATGATTCTTACATCACACAATGTTTGCCTCTTTTTAGGTAGCAAGCGTGAAATTACTGATCCTCAACATTTGTTGTGTTTTGTTTTCAGAATGATGAAGAAGGTTGGAGAACAGTAAGATACAAAACAGACTGTAGGCTCTACAGGATGATTTTTTTTCCTTTGCAACTATCATGTTTTTCCTTAACGTTGTATAGATTTTAAGGCATTCGATTATCAAATGGTTTGAAAATAGTTCATAGAGTTGCCGTTAATGGGAAAGAAATCTCCCTGGGGGAGGATTCCCCTGGACCCTCATAGTTTTGAGTCGAGAACTGATCAGGCTCTGCACCTAATGGCAAACGGTCCCTGAGTCTCAGCACAATAGAGAAAACTGTTTTCACTTCAACTGACACCTTGTGACAACGCCACCTCCACATGGCACTGAGGCTTTCCCTTTCATCCTCATGTTCAAACATTTACAGAATAATACTGTACACAGTGATATGTTGTGAAGCAATTACAGTGTCGCTTCAAAACAGGACACCATCACCATTATGCAGTCTTGTCTGCCTGCTGGAAGTTGACAATCACAAAAATAAAATCAACTTTCATTATTTTTTGAGCACCATATTTACTTACAAATAGACAAACAATACTCTAATCAACACTGGAAGTCAGTTTCAAACAATTTAAATGAAAAGTAACTCTTGTAGATGCTGATATTTTCTGAGATATGCTATCTATTGTTAGCAAACAATATGTGCAGTGAAATACAGGGTTTTTCAGTGTCATTAGCGTCTGCTTTGACATGTATTATGTAGTTTGATTGATTACATAGTTAGTTGTACAAATTGTATCTACTTAACAGGTTATTGGAAGTTATTACTCTAAATATACATTATACTAGATTAAAAGTCGAAAGAGTTGAATTGTGACATCCAGCACTTTAAACATACTGATGGTTTTAATATTCTGAAATGGAGCTAAAACACTAAACTAAAACTGGAATGGAAGGATTTACTAACATCTGTTTTAATGAAAAGTATTTTCCAGCCACCTGCATGCATTCATGAAACACACACTGTAGCTCCTGATTAGTAGTCACCAATACTACTCAATAAAAGAGTAGTCTCCATTATACCGCCTGGCCACCAGCAGCAGCATAGAGGTGTGCAATTTTATACAAGAGGCTTTTGTGGAACAGGGAAATTCTGAAACAGCTCAACCACACAAATTCTATGAGCTGCTCCATGACTGAAATGTCCAAATGCTGGAAGATGGCGATCATGGGCCTTACATATCAATTTCCTGGTCAGGGCTGGCTCTGGACCATAGTGTTGGATGTACCAATACCGCTGTTTTTAGACTTTGATTTAACATTTCTCGTTTTCGGGTTATAACTATGGTGGTGGGATAAGTAGTCATTATCAGTAGCAAGAGTGTCAGATGATAGGCCACTGGTGACTGATTATTTTATCCTTTCTTGTATTCTTTAGTCATAAGGCATTGATACAGATCACTGAAATTAAGTTGAATCAGAAATATCTGCAACAGGTTTCAAACCTACGTTGGTGGCTGTGTCTCTGACTGTGATGGCAAACAGAGCATGCAGTCAGTGTCTGTCAGGGTCCAGCCTATATATGTCTGCTGCTGTTTTTCTCTGTGCAGTGGTGTGATAAGGGCTGCTGGGAGCTGATCTACACCTCGCCTTTATGTTCACTCTGTTTGTTTTTGATTGTCAGTCCCGCTGCAAGGACAAGACAAATGCACAGCTCTGACCTCTCTGACCTCTCAGAGCTCTGCTTCTTGCCCACGTCTCCTCTCTCCTCCTGTGCTTTGCTGGCTTACACCATAAATACTTCTTGTGATTGGGGTTCCTTCACTGTCCTTTCTCACTTATTGATGAAAAAGTGCAGCGTTTATACCATGCCATTTTCCTTTTGGTCATGATATATAGTTATATGGTTTGGCTCACCAACTTGCTCCCTCTCAAACTAACTACTAGGATGTTTATTTTCATTTATCATAGTAAAAAAACATTTAAAGAAATAGTAAATAATGTAATGCACATACTGTATGCAACAGAGGAGAGACAAAAATCCCTTTTTTTCTTTTTCTTTTATCCTTCTCAGCGGGGATTAATATAAAACTATATTTAGTGTTGTTATCATAGACGACAGACTGACAGACACCCTTCCTTCTTCTTTAACATTCTGAGCCTTTTTCATGATTGTTTTGTGTTGCCTTTCCTTTATTTTTTTGCACTTTTTTGAGGTCTTTTTTTCATCATATTTATTAACTATGAAATAAGTTGCTTCTTAATTTATTTTTCATCTTGGATGCATTTACACTTTTTCATAAAGATGCCATACTCTGAGAGAAGGACTGTTATTTCCAGTCCTTTGGCATAGCATGCTTACATAACTGACATGGTGACTACACTACCTATTAGACCTCTCTTACTCCTGGCCCACGCAAAAATGATGACCTGACGTCACAGCTAATGTGCAATTGCAGTACCTGGGCAGTAATATTACCTTTTGGTACCAACACTAAAACAACACCTATTCAGAAACCTTAATTTGAAAATGGTTTAGACTCATGTTTTACAGGTTTTTGATTTTTTTTAATTACAAAGGGCCTCATTTCCCTCTGCAGTAATGTTCTTTAACACGAGCCTCACACTGTTTGCCAATCATTTGGGCTGTGCAACACTCAATAATGGGTGAATCAGACGCCGAAACAGAGGGGAGGGAAAGGCTGACAGCATGGCGATGTCGCTCCATTTTAGCCTTTAGATCTGCCAGCATGTAACACAAAGTGACAGGCAAAGCCGACTCCAAAAATCAAAGCCTCCTTTAGCTTCCACATTCTGCGAATGGAACTATTTGAGTGGCTTAGAAAAACTTCAAAGCCAGGGAGAAGGGGACTTTTTTTAATTTCAGATAAGGCCCCCGAGCTGGATGTGAACTGCTGGAATTGTAGAAGTTCACATCTTAATCGACGTGACCAGCTGAATTGAGGAGCGCAGAACTCATCTTCCCAGTCCTGTTTTTATTTCTCCCTCCTGTTTTATTTTTTTATTTTACTTTTTTCATTTTTCAAATTTGTATAATCGAAAGATGTTGCCAAACCTCGGTGAGAAGAAAGAGACAGAGAGCTAGTGTGTATAGATTAGGAAAGAGCTTTGGTTAGCGTGAAATACATTTACTTAGTTAAGCTGCAGTAGCATCATCAGCTGCATTGATTTCAGTGTGAGGCTGTTGTCATTATCAAGCCCAGATAATCTCTCCTATGTCAGCCTTCCTGCATGAGCAGTGAAGTCAGTGGCTTTCAATATATTAGGCTATTGACTCCAGCTTGTTCTGCCTGTGTGGCTCTTTCTCTGAGTGTGTGTGTGTGTGTGTGTGTGTGTGTGTGTGTGTGTGTGTGTGTGTGTGTGTGTGTGTGTGTGTGTGTGTGTGTGTGTGTGTGTGTGTGTGTGTGTGTGTGTGTGTGTGTCATTCTAACCCACTTATTTCTTTCCTTGAACTGAAGGTCTGACTAAGGAACAAAGGCCACAATCATACAAACAGCACTGTCACGTTGTCTCATAAATGAGCCGGCTGAAGCAGGTCTGCCATGCAGACAGGGAAGCAGTGTGTAATGGAATGACGCTGTATAACTTATTACTCAGGAGAAGGAATGGAAGCATCAGCGTCTTCTCTGATGTGGACGTATTTTCTTAGTCAAAGGAAGAGCAGCGAGTCGAGTCTGTCACATAGTGTATCTGCTGCAGACATGTGCTCCCATAGAGACTGTGAACCAAAACAATGTACGAGTGCATGTAGAGCCTTTTTTTTGTCTATTAACTCTACACCACCACATATGCAGCTGTTTCTCCATTTATATCCCAGTGTCTCCATTGACCCTGGGAGATACTTCTGAGGTTGCAAAAATGACTTATTTTTCAACCGGTGGAGTCCCCCTGCTGGTCAGTAGAGAGAATGCAAGTTTTTAGACAATTCCGCATTGGCTTCACTCAGCAGAACCAGAGGTTGTTGCCTGGTTATATATAATTAAGGTCGGGGTGAAAGGAGGGCGTCGTCTCAGTTCGCTAGATGCTAGCTGTCTCCTCTGCCGGTCCGCCTAAGCTCATCCCACGATCCTCCTCTTTGCCTATTTTCAGAGTTCGGAGTTTGCTACTGCCAAGATTGCGACCCAGTGTTTCTGTGTATCAAATTAGATAGTCTTTTGTTTTTTTTAAATCCCCTTTCTCGAATGAATATAACTCGTCAGTTTCGTAAACATACGTCAAGTAATGGTGTCTTGACCTATAGTACTTTTGGACTTTACAACGCTCTGAATGCATTGAAAATGTTTGGATGACACGAGCCTGAAACAATCCTACAGGGCCACCACTGTAATTTGATTCCACAAAGAGTACAATCATGATATCAGTTTGCCCTGATCTTTATCTGCAGCTGTGCAGAAATGTGCTATACTAAGCAGAATGTGGCCTCCTAATAAACTATTTTTGGGTGAGGACAAAAAAGTTTCTTTTAAAATAATTCACATACAGACTCTTGTATAAATGATCCAGTAAGTGTGTTAATATGATTAAAGTTTCATATGTGCAAATCGAATTTTGACAACCTTGGACCCCGGATTGGGAACAACTGGCCTAAACACAACACAAGGAAGAGAGCAGGCCTAGAGTTATTGGGTTGTTAGAAATTGGAAGAGGAGCTGTGAGGCAGAAATTCAGACAATTGTGCTGAAAAACAACCACCAATCAATTTTCTCTCTCAGACTAATTTCATTGGACTCCAGTGATTATGGGCAGAGGATTTAACTAATTTCCTTTGTGAGAAAGCAGCCCTTTGCTTCTTAAGCAAACTAATGGCGTGGGCGAGCAGCCATGCACAGGCATCAGGCATAGTGCTGTTAACAATGGGTAAATATTTCTGCAGTGTTCAGGATGGAGTGAAAGGTGGAATGAGGGCTGTTTGCTCACGTCTGCGTGGCTCGACCACGGATACAGTGGAAACATCATTTTAATTAGTGAATATTCATGAGCAATGTTAATGTGTTCAGACTCTAATCCTCAAGTTATTTTCTTTCTCCACCTTCAGTTTACTTTTTATAATAAAAATAAAAATGTCTTTCACAAAATGATGACATGACTAGAAAATGATAAAGCTTCCAGACAAAAATGACTTAATCAATATTGAAGTTTCAGTTTAAACTACACTGTTTTCCTCCTGACAGTAATGTGTGTGTTTTTACATTGCCACATTCAGCTGCCCCATCAAGTAGTACAACTACTTTAGGTGGTATTGTGTCTGCAGGACTTAATGGATTCAACAGCTAATTCAAAATGTGACTTTCTGGTGATTTAAAATTGACAACTATACCTTAAAGATATTTGGGCTGATTGCACTTGAAGTCAATATAATCCATGTTCTGTTTAAGTTCTATACAGAATTGTGCTGAAAGATCAGTTTTGAGTGATAAAATACAAAGTGATATACTCCATGTCAACCTGATAATACTTTTATAGCATGTATTAAGATAAGATTGAAGAATGAGATTTGCCAAAATAAGCAAAATAAAGTTTTGGAAGGTATATTGGTATACATGTATGATGTAAGGCAGTGGTTCTCAACCTTTTTTCAGTGATGTACCCCCTGTGAAATACTTTTTCAGCCAAGTACCCCCTAACCAGCGCAAAGCATTTTTGGTTGAAAAAAAGATGTAATACTAAGAGCCATCAGTGTCTGAACTGTCAACACTGACGATTGCATTGTTGCATTGAATTCAGTTTATGAACTTACACTTATATTTTATTGAATATTTATTAAATAACAATTTTTAAAGGATTTTTGAATGGATGCTAATTTTAAATATATATTTTTTAAATCTCACATACCCCCCGGAGTGCCTTCACGTACCCCCAGGGGTACATGTACCCCCATTTGAGAACCACTGATGTAAGGTATATACATGTTGTTCATTTATAGCTTTATTTGTAGCTAAGATTTGCATAATAATATAAAAATATATTTGTTTCGTCATAGAAAAACTAAGAAAGAATGTGGTATTGTGGTTTGTAACAAGGGTGCTTATTTAACTTAACAAATGTGTTACATAACACTTGTATATCCTAAACCATATATTTTGCATTGAAGTGGCCCTATTATGCTTTTCCACTATTTCCCTCTTCTTTAGTGTGTTATATATATTTTTGCACATGTAAAAGGTTTGTAGAGTGTAAAACCTGAAGTCCATGCCTAAAAGGAGTTACCCTACACCTCAGACACACTGCTCCTGAGCTGCCTAAAATGGCTTGATTGAATTATCTCCTTCACTTCTGTAACTTTATGAGGTCACAATGTTACAGAAGTCATGTAAAACTCCTTCCGTCTAGTTTGGCCGTCAAACAACAAAAGAGAGAGACGGAGCTGAAGCTCCGGAGGAAGACTTTCTTTTTTTTTTGCGGTCATCATGTGGAGAAAGCGGTGTGCTCTGCTCTGCAAGGGGAAATGTCCCTTGTTTGGACTTCTGAAGGCAGATTAAATGAAGAAAAAGTGGCTACATTTCATTTTTAACACTTTGCCAGGGCAGTACAATGAAAACGTAATGTTGTGTTCATTGCATTTCGCGGAGGACAGCTTCAACAGTGTTTTGAACTGCTCTGGATGACGGGGCTGAATTCTGTTTGTATGGGGCGGGACATTTCCGACTCATTCGAAACTTTGACCAATCACAACATAGCGGGCTAGCTGACCAATCAAGGCAGACTTTGCTTTCTGGAGGGAGGAGCAAACGCTACAATGAAGCATTTCAGAGAGAGGGTGAGAAGAGGTGCTGCAGGACAGCCAGGATGAGAAAAACAAGGCGGGATATGAGCATTAACGCATGTAAACATGTTGTAACTGTAACTTGAGATAAAAATATGCAGCCGAAAAATAGCATAATAGGGCCTGTTTAAAGTTTCAATTGTGAACTGTAAAATTGCCATTATTTCGAAAAGAATTTACATGTATTTTTCAAGAAGTGGATGTAGTCAGTGAGGTCACCCATAGGTTGGTGGACCATGGTTTTGAAGCCTACTGTTCAGCATTGAGGCCATCGCCATCTTTCTTTGTTTTATAACGAGAAATTAAAGTTTTAAAACAAAAATACGGTGTGTTTATGACCTGTCAATCACAAAGTAGCCCCGCCCTAAAGCATTCCCTGCTTTATGGTCAATTTCACTCTAAATGGACCATCATTTACTAAATGAACATCATGTTGTATTGAAGAAGACTTGAAACTAGAGATTGAGACCATAAATTGATGTTTACAATGTTTACTGAGGGAATAAATCAAGAGAGAAGTAGAGTCATTTTCTCATAGACTTCTACTCAACCAGAGGAGTCGCCCCCTGATGGGCATTAGAGAGAATGCACATTTATTGTGCTTCCACATTGGCTCCACTTTTCAGTGGTAGACGCCTGGTATTTTCTTCCAGAAATAAATTTCACATGGAATGTGGAGTTATAACAGTAAACGTTAACTAACCACATGCTGGTTCAGAGTACTGACACCTTTTATGTTCTAGTTCAAGCTCTGCCTGTAAAATATGCTTTGTCCATGTGTTACTACAGTTTACTGAACAGAACGTTTAACGAAGGTGAATCAGAAACTGGCGATGGTGTGCTCAATTTGTCAGACCAATATGAAGGATGTATTTTTACAAATAGAATCTAGTTTGGTGCAGATTTTGAAGTAGCATTACCCGAAACATAAACAGTTTTCATGTGGGGAGTATGCTGCTGTGTTGTGTCTCGCCTGCAGCTGCTTAGCTTGTTTCATTATGTCAAAGTGTAGCAAAACAACCCTGTAGCAATCCTAATCCTGTAGTCTGTGGCAGTCTTTGGAAAACTCCAAAGAAAATTCCATTCCTGTGCTCTCAAAGACGGGCTTTCACACTTCAGAGATGGCCGACTCAGTAGCTGCAGGGGAGTGCCGGGAACCCACACAGCATCCGCACTACAGAGGAGAAATAATGCAGTCCTTTGGACGGACGGCAAAAATATTTATTTTGGAGCTGCAGCAGGAGACTCTTTGGGGGAAGTTCCTTAACCTTGATGTAATCGCCTGGAGAGACAGAGCTCCTCACATGTCTCCACAGTGGATTGTGGATTCGTCTGCATTCTGATTTATGCAGAGGGCTGTATAATCATCAGAAATATATGCTACCCTGAGAGTCTGCCTCTGAGGTCGAGTAGTCAGGAGGACTTAAGCTGTAGACTGAAGCTTGACATAGAACTACTTAATGTCAATATCTGAGATGCAGAGTTATGAATATAAAAAAAACACATATGCACATGATTTACAGAGCCTCCCACTGGTTTTCACAAGTGTTATTATAATTAAACTTCTCTACAGTACACACACACTCACACACATATGGCACCCTCAGCTCTAACTTCTCTGCAGCTTATGGTGCCTCTTAATCCCCCTCACTCTCCGCAAGGCTCAGCAGTCCGCCTTGTGTGTCCTCCTCAGCTCACTCATCTTTTTTGTTGTTGTTTGTTTGCCCAGCGGATGTTCAGCATACATATTGATAACGCTTCTATGTGTGACTGAGGCCTTTACCCCGCTTCCATTTTGTACCAACAGTCAAAAGAATGAGAGAAGGCTTGTGTTCTCGTGCTAATGACGATGGACGGTGCTGCTGCTGCCGCGTCCTCATATCGTTTGGTGCATACAGATAAACGCTGGCTTTGAGACGGCACATTTCATACACAGATTAGCCTTTGGCGCGACACGTCGGCTGGCTGAGTGCGTTTCTCTAAACCTGTGATCAAACAAATTTCTGCTGAAGGTTAAAAATGAAGCTGTCACAATAAAAACGCCCGCATGTCGACTCTCTCTAAATAAAAATAAATGATTGTTGATTTGAAAGGATGATTTATATCCAAGACACGCTGCTATGGGAAAAACAAGCATTTGTATTTCACTTTAGCTGACTAATGGTATTCTAATAGGCTGTACCTTTGCTCACAATATGGATGAAATTATGAAGCACAAATTGGGGAGGAGGAGTGCGTGTGTGGGTGTGTTTATTATTGTGCATGAGGTACACTCAGAACAAGTTGCAAATCAAACACAAAGAAACAAACAATGATCTCATAGACACAGCCCTTTAGAGCCTCCAGTTAAGTCAACATTTCTAGTTTTTAAAGTGGCCCTATTATGCTTTTCCATTTTTTCCCTCTTCTTTAGTGTGTTATGTATATTTTTGTAAATTTAAAAGGTCCGTAGAGTGTAAAACCTGAAGTCCACGCCTAAAAGGAGTTACCGTCCCCCTCAGAATCACTGCTCCTGAGCTGCCTGAAACGGCTCAATTGAATTCTCTCCTTCACTTCCGTAACTTTATGAGGTCATTATCTTACGGAAGTGACGTAAAACTCCTTCCGGCTATTTTGGCCCACAAAGTCTGACCAATCAGGGCAGACTTTGCTTTCTGGAGGAAGGAGCAAGCGCTACAACGGAGCATTTCAGAGAGAGGGTGAGAAGAGGTGCTGCAGGACAGCCAAGATGAGAAAAACAAGGCGGATTATGAGCATTAACGCATGTTGTAACTGTAACTTGAGATAAAAATATGCACCCCAAAAATAGCATAATAGGGCCTATTTAAAGGAAAAGTTTAACATTCTGAACTCCTGAAAGGAAGATGAAAACGGCACTATGGTTAACTTTTTGGCTCAGAGAACGTCTCTTGCATGCATGCATATATAGAGATATTGATTGTGTTATATAGATCAGACTTCCGACCTGAAGCTTTTTAAGTAGTATGCTTCTAGTTATATATTCAGCCTACTCTGTTGTGATTGGTCAACGTTTCACATTTCAAAACACTCTTCCTTCGGAGCTTCAGCTCCGTCTCTCTCTTTTGTTGTTTGACGGCCAAACTAGCCGGAAGGAGTTTTACAAGGAGGGAAGGAGAGAATTCAATGGAGCCGTTTCAGGCAGCTCAGGAGCAGTGATTTTGAGGGGGAGGGTAACTCCTTTTAGGCGTGGACTTCAGGTTTTACACTCTACGGACCTTTTACATGTACAAAAATATATATAACACACTAAAGAATAGGGAAAAAGTGGAAAAGCATAATAGGGCCACTTTAATGTTAGATTAACTGATATAATCAAAGTAAAGGAAAGAGCAAGGACATGTCCATCATGAGGCCAGCTTTGGTATTGAATGTCTGGCTGGAAATGTCTTTTAACAAGAGCTACAGGTAAAAACGAGCTCATAGCTCTATCCTCTATACAATATTTGTATTGAACATTCTCCATGCTTAATAAAAAATTTGATAAAGTAATGCAATGTGCTATTGCCTTTCCCTTTTTTTTCATAACAGTATGTATTATTTGCACCCATAGACTCTGTTTGTTAGTAAGTGTTCATTTCTGTCACAGTCACGCCTGTTCACTCTTCCTGCACTCTGTCTATTTCTCTCAGCTCACAGCCCAGCCCCCTCTCTCTCACCACACTCTCCCTCACTCACCTAATCAGCCTCATGCAGTGCACCTGTCTGCCACACCCACCTCATCAGCACAATCACTCTCACCTGCTCACTCTGCTGCACCTACACCCTGCAGTATTTAAACCCCAGTCTCACACACACTCACTGCCAGATCGTTCTCCGCATTATGCCAGACCTTCCAGCATTATTCCCCGGACTGATTTCCCATTGCCGACACCGCTTGTTTGGACTTCCCTGCCTTGCCTCTGCCCCGGTAACTGACTCAGCCTTCCGTCCCAGACCACGGTATTCCTACCTTGCCTCTGCCCCGGTTAACCGACTCAGCCTTCTGTCCCCGACCACGAGATTAGCCTTCGCTCCTCTTGGTTTTTGTCTGCCTGCCACGCTGACGGATCAGCGCTCTCTAGAGTGG
This sequence comes from Anoplopoma fimbria, assembly GCF_027596085.1. Lineage (NCBI taxonomy): Eukaryota > Metazoa > Chordata > Actinopteri > Perciformes > Anoplopomatidae > Anoplopoma > Anoplopoma fimbria. Next base: position 12,126,614 of record NC_072468.1, on the reverse strand, counting down.
AATATAATCCTTGAGTTATCTCCTGTCTGTCTGCTGTTTGTTCCGCTTTGAATAAAGCTCCTGAACTTTACTCTGTCTCCTGGTCGTACTGTACTTGGGTCCACGCACCACCCGTTACAATTTCAGTAAATTGTCTTTTGTCTTGTTTTCATACTGTACCCATTGTAGGTGGGAGATGGTTACCTCTTTCTCTCTTCAAACCTTGGGACGTCAAATATAAATTTCCTGGTTGATCTTTCTCTTGTCGTCCACCGACTCCTGTACCATGGCCTTTGACCTCTAACCTGTGGCTGCTGTGACTGGTTTTAATCTGGTGCTCACAGTTATGTTGCGCTGCATGCTTGTTGTGTTACTTTTCACTGTTGGTGTTAATAGTACATTTATACTAAAGAATCAGCAATGCAACAGTCATTTACCGAGCCATCTTATAAAGGGGGATCAAATCATTCTCCTTCAACCCTGTTGATGCCCAGTATTTGTGATGTCTGGTTAGCACATGCTTTTCCCAGGTAACTAGCTGTGAGACCTTGTGACTGCAGCTCTTAAGTTGCTTGTATTCAAAGAGTAAATAAATGGAAAAAGTTTATCTACAGCAGTTGTCACTGCAAGTGAAGGCTCCAAAGTTGTTTTGTCACGTATTTGAATGATAATGGAAGCAGCCAAGACTTCATCATCCTCTCCTCAGAGCTGCAGGCATTGACGTCAGCAGCTCTCGGTCTAATGGATCCCTCCCCCTGCTCTGCAGCCTCCCAGTCTCCTGAAGGAACACTGCTGCTGGTCGTGCAAAGCAGTCCGTATGCAGTCTTTTTTCCAAATGTTGTGATGCTCTTACGTCCAGTGGATGTGGCCATCTGTCGGCATCGGCCCCGCTGCCCTCTCCCAGGTCTCATTATGTTGGCGTGGCGCTGAATATCAAACCAATGCCATGCCGCCTGCAGGCGCAACTGCTGAGCCGTGGCATGCACTGGCACACACTGAGAAACGCAGGTGTGCATGTGAAGCACAGACACAGTACATACAGTCATTAACTCACACAGTATTTAGCTGTAAGGTCACTCAGGAGAAAAATAAAGACATGGCTTTTTAAGGTGAACAAGCACCAAACATTGGATCATTTAATTACAATACAGTACATTAATGATACAGATGGTGCTAATGCATTTCAGAAATTTATTTGAGGGAACATACTAATGCTTCTGCTTTTTTATCCTATAAACTCACATGGAAAACTAATTTGCATTTCAGCTCTATATTGAATGAAATGTCGGTGACAGAATGGACTGGCTATTTAATTTGAGTATTCATAAGTTGGCTACCTTTGTTTCAAAGACTTATTTTGCTGCTCTGGTTTCTGTCTCTTTTTCAAAATAATAGTGTCTTGTTGACCTGGGCATATTATCTATGCATGACACAATAATAAAAACCAAATCACATGCTGTACTGTTTTGTAAATTATCGCAATATTATTTATTTCTTTTTATATTACCATGCCAGGTAATACTGGAATAAATATAAGTTATTAAAAACACTTAAAGTCACTATGGTAAATTTATGTTTTGAAAATGTTTTACATTGTTGTGATTATGGAGTAAATGGGGAAAACCTTAACCTGATGGAGCAGACTTAGGAGCACTATCCAGTCAGGAGTGTTTCACAGAGTTACTCAAACAAGAGGAAGTAGTCCATTTGGTGGCGGATGAATACACATTTGGTGCTCTTGTGATTATTTACAACAGCAGAACAACCCCGACTATGAGATTTAATATATTTATTTAATTTGTCGTCATAGTGTTTCATATGTAATCTGTTTACCAACTATATTGTTTGCTTGTACGCATAAAGCCTACGCTAAAAAAAATGATGCAACATTTAATTTGACCATTGTCTACTACTGTTGTCACCATGATTTCTACTCTGGGTTGTTAAACAGCAACCACAAGCTCTCTCCAATGCTGCTTATATTTTCAACATAAGGTTCCGAGTGTCGGGGAAAAGAATGAATGCACATCATCTGGGGCTCTGTGTTTGTTTATTACTGCCCACATTGTTTAAAGCTTGATTTTGAGATGTCCTCTGTTTCAGCAGAGGTGATCAGGTCACACAAAACATGTGCTCTCGTCTCAGTCTGTCAGTCTGTCCCTCTTCTCATATTCACGGAGGGCTGTGGCTCTGGAGGAAAAGCGAGTCGTCCACTATTCATGTCAAACTGTCCAAGACATCGAACCCCCAATCGCTCCGAAAGTCTGTGCTGTCAGTGTGTGAATGTGTCTGAGTAAATAGGTGAATACTGACATGTTATATCAAGCTGAGGACTAAGAAGGTGTTATATGAATGCATGAGCAGTTATCATTAACCATCCAGCAGATGCCCTAAGACTTTCCCTCATCTCCCAATAAATGGACTGCCCACATACCTGCTCCCACCCCCCTCATCTGCTCTGTAGCTCTGCCTGGGGTTCATCACAAAATCCCTCCTCTACTCGTCTTTCCTCGATCACTTGAAATGGATCGTGACCCGCCATCTTGAAGGAGGTCCCAATCCTTTAATGTGCTCGAAGGAGTGAGGATAGGAGGCTTCTAGAGGAGAGTGGAGCAAGAGTGCAGCCTATGCAGAAGTGACATCACCATACAAGTATAAAGGCTCTTATTTGAAACCTTCAACTTGTCATGAAAACATTAAACTATGTTTATCCGCCTCAACTCGTCTGCATTTGCGTCCTTCTCCTGTTCCCTCACACCCACCCACCTGACAGCCCTTTTTGTATCCTGCGCAATATCAGACATATATTCATTAAAAGTTTGCCCTAACTGTATCTTTTATGAACTCATCCATCTACTTTGCTATCTATCTCCCTATCTCCGGGTGACTCCTAACAAGTTACCACACCCCTTGAGCTCTCCGAGACGCTGTATAGAGAAGATGCTGTAGCTAAGGAGGTTTATATTTTTGCTCCCAGACTTAAAGGCAGTGTTGGTAGACTTGAGAAACTAGCAAGAGTATGCTAATTTTCCAACCTAAAAATGAAGCCCTGTGTTGCCAACTATTTTCCAATGAAAATGCTAGCAGCAATAGCTCCAAAAGTTGCTAAATATAGTAACAAAGTTGACAAATCGGCAATACTGACAGCCGGACGCTTCCGAAGCTACTCCCCATACATTTTTCTAATGAATGTAAACAACAAACATGGCTCAGTCAGAATATGCACAGGCATGCAACTAGACAGGTAACTAGTCCGTCCATTACTTTTATTTGGGCCGAATGAAATATTTGGATGGGCTCATTAGTCCTCAGATACCAGATTTCTTTTTTTTTTTGTCAGAGCATTTGATTCATTGATTGCTGTGATTTAATAATAATAATAATAATAATAATAATAATAATAATAATAATAATAATAATAATAATAATAATAATAATAATAATAATAAGAGAATATCAACAAATATCCTTCAAAGTAAAAACTAAATATGGATCATTCTGAGACTTGGCCAGTTCTCCCCAGTCTGAGTCACAGTCACAGTCACCTTTAGGACATTTAACAGTACAACCACGATATAAAACACCTTCAATCAGTGCCAGATGTGATGTAATTTATTCAATTGGAAAGAGCAAAGGAGGCGAATTTCAGTTACAATTTTCTCTCAGAAATAAAACTGTTTCCTTTTACCTTCCTGACAGAACTCTTATGAAACAAAGATGAACAACGAATAAAGCTTTGCAGCTAACAGAAATCTTATGTCATGCTAAAACTGGAGTATAATGTATATCTGACTAAGAACGTGGAGAAGTGATACCGCAGCTTCACGCAGAGAGCTGCAAGGTCAATTAATCACTTCTTATTCAGGCCATCGATTCCATAAAGTGGTTTTGGCTGAAGAGGCAATTTCAGAAACCAATCCTGACAGTTAACTTTGGCTCAACCTTCCAAGGCAATTTAGAACTGTTTAACATGCGTCAATAGGAAATATTTATCTTCATAGGAGTTAATTACGCCACGCAAGAAATCAATATTTGTACCTTATCTTTTCCCCTCCTACGTGTGTTTGGAGACAAAGAGATCACTGGAGGATGAAGCTTTCTCAACAGTATCTCCACTTTCTTTTCTTTTTGATATCTCTCCCCACTCTTGTTTAACTTCCCCATCATTAAGAGCAGAGCTGAAAGACGATCCCAGGTTTAACTGGAGCCAGACCTCTGCCTCATCTCCTCAACATCCCTCTGCCTTCATGCATCCATTATTATTCTCAGGCTGTTACCCAGCACAGATCTGGAAAGTTGTGCCCCTCAGGTTAGCTGTCTCATCAGTCAGACAAAGTTAGCGGACCAGGGAGACTGTCTTAACGCTCTGTCCGAGCAGCCTGGGAGGCCTCAGCGTGTCTCTGTCTGTATTTTATGAATGATTCACCGGGTGCAGGTCTGGGGCCCGAGGGCCCTCTTTACCTGCTCCTCTTATCCTTTTCTCTTACGATTCTCCCATCGTAACAACCGTATCTTTTTCACTGAACAGTTGAATTGATCCACAGCAAGGGTTTCTGTGAGCTGTCTTGTGTTTCATCGCTAAGAAGAGAGACGTGGTCACGCTGGAAAATGCGAGTCAGGTAAGGCCCCTCTCTTCTTACATTTATTTCTCGGCTCCTTTATATTGCAAAAGAATGTTTCAGGTCTCAGGTACGATTGTGCAACCTTCACCACCATCATGGGCAGAAGATGTGTTTCATCATCTCCATTAGTGCTGACATCACTGCATTGAAGAGCACCAGTTGTTCTAGCAGCAGGTTGTTCATAAAGAGCAGCCAAAGCAGGGCGTTGCTTTCCTCCTTGTCTCGTTTCTCTGACTCACTCAAATGAATTAAAAATCATTGGTGACTATGAAAATGGTGGAGTTACATTATGAAACAGGCTACATTTTACTAAAGAAACAGTCAATACAAGGTTTATTTGTGTTGTTTGAATTAATAGGAAATAGTCAATATTTTGGTTCAAAATAAAATGTGTTTATCCTTGCTTATATTTATCATGAGTGGCACATATCCCCCTTGTCTTCAATATCTTTAAATGTGACACAGAGGGATGCTTTTCACGAATAAAACATATGATACTGGCTCTTTTTTATTATTATTTGGAGATGATGTCAAAAGCACTGGAACTCTGATGTCTCCCAAATAAACGGGCAGAATACCAAGTTATAACAGACCAGAGGTGTATATGGTTATTCAGTAGCAGCCTGGTGTTTTTAATGCGATTTAATGAAGTTAAACACAATGAATTGCACTGCGCTCTGAAGCAGCATTCTCAAATCAGAGGCTGCAGATTTATCCTGTTGCCTTCAGATGAACTGAGGGAGAAACTTTTCAGACAGTATTAAACAGCTGTCGACAGAAGAAGATTTACTGACATTCCTGCTTTCAACACAGTTAACATTTAAGTTTGATGCAGATTTGTTTTGTTAAAATAGTTCATTTAGATTCCCTGCATTATGTTGGTCTCTCTCTCTCTCTCTCTCTCTCTCTCTCTCTCTTTCTCTCTCTCGCCCTCTCTCTCTCTAAGTCTGTGTGTTGTGCAGTGTTGTCGACAGAGCCTGGATGATGGGGGGTGTCATCATGAGCTCCTTCCGAAGCAGAGGGGATTGGAACAACAAGCTGCGCACCATCTCCTGGATCACTGGAGTTTGCTGCACTATTCCTGACTGTCCAGTCCTGCAAATTGATGAGAATGAAACAAATTCAGCATCTAAAACAAACATTCCAACTGACTTAATCTTAATCATCTACCAAAAGTGGGCCTTCACAACTACAATCATATGAAGGTTTTGTGGCTGTATTTTGGATAGCATTTATTTGAAGAAAGAAGATTGAATGAGCTTTCCTCAGTCCTGGAGCTTCCACAGATGACTGAAGCTTCTCATTGTCAACCATTTCACAGAGTTTGACGGTGCCAGAGTTAATTACTGCGAAATCATAATAAGAAGCAACTCAAATGAAAGGAAGCAGTGCTCCCCCCGCCCCCACTGTCCATCATGACTGCAGAGAGAAAGACAGAGACTGGGTATTGACTATGATGTGGTCTCATATTCTGGATCTTATCTTGGTTGTGCCAGGACCAGGGGAGTATGGCCACGAACCGTCAGTAGGACCTTTGACGTTTGGTGATTTAAGTTGAAATATAATCAATAAATTGTGAGTGATGAATGTGAATTAATTCACATACTGAAATGATCATGAGCAGGTGACTGTTGGCTCAGGGGTTAGAGCGGTCATCTTTTAATCACAGGATTGGCAGTTTGATCCCCGGCTGCTCCTGTCGGCATGTTGAAGTATCCTATCGCGAGACAACAAACTCACGTTTGCTCCCTTGGCGCTTTACAGAAGACACTGTATGATCATTACAATAGAAAAAAAAATACAAATAGATGTAAATATACATATTGCTTGTACATTGCTGCGAGCTTGATGATTTTATAGTCTTCGACACTCCTTGTGAGCTTTAATTATCTTCCTCACTTATTTATTTCTCTAAAACGGCCTGTCTCACTTCCCATTTCTTTGCTTTTTTTGCATTTGTTATTCCTCACTGTGTCTTTCCCTACCTGATCACTGTTTGTGTCCCACTGTGACTGGCCCTGCTCTCCCAGACACACGTTTTGTGTTTAAATGTGTTTTACTGCCCAAATCAATGCAGGTTTCTCTCATGCAAAAAAAATCTGCCTTTTTTCTTACATTATATTTGGACAGGATGAGAGGAGCCGAGAGTTCCAGATATGTTTACCCAATCTGAAATCATGTTCCTCTTTAAAAAAAACTGCAGTCACCTGTATAGAAGCATTGCACATCAAAGCACTGATAGTTCAGCATTGTGGCTCTCTCCTTGCTTCTAGAAGTGCAGAGCGAGGGGGTGGGAGGAAAAGACAGATGGGAAATAATAGGAAAGATATGACCGGCCAATCAGGGGAGGGAAAGAAGTACAGTCAGAGAAATCGGTCGAGATACTGCAGGAGAGAAAGAGAGAGCAATGTGGCAGCGGCTGCAAAACTGCTTGCTTGAGAGTGCCTTTTAATCAGCAGAGAAAGCACCGGCGAATTGGATAAAATGTTATCTGGGAGCTGGAAAAGTGGAGGTGGAATTTATGGTACATTATGTTCCCGCTATAAACAAGTGCTCTGTGAGTTTTAGCTCACAGAAGTCATTCATCACACACAGCTCAAAGCACTCCTTTCCTTTTCTTTACTTTTGTACGCAGGCGGCTGGAACTGTGCCCAGACTGATTCCAGGCTCCGAATGCACAGAACGCTACAAAAAGTTAGAGGCAGAGGAGAGCACTTTTTCATTGTTCTACATTGAATCTATATTTCTCTTTCTTTATCTGCGATAAACACATTGTAGGATATGTCTGAGTGGAGACATTTCCAAACACTCAAATGCACACACTTGTGAAGAAGCAAAGTGAGGAAAATCTTGAGAGTCGATGCTAAAGTCAAACACAGACATTTCAAAGTAAATAACATCTGAAAATGCAAGTTGTGGGATTTATTTGTTTTTTTACAATCAGTGCTGCTGGTAAGAGAAAGCATGTCAGTCAACAAAGTAGAGGTCATGATCCTCAAATAGAGGCTTTAAGTATATGAGGTGATGGTTGGTTCATTGTCCTTAAGAGCCTACAGAGGCTGAGATGAGTTGGTGCCTGAATTCCTCAACACATTAACTTATGGGCAACATTGTAGATGTCTTCAAGATGAAAGGCCCATTCGTTCTGTACCTGATGCTAATTGTTCAACATTTTAGCCAGAGTAAATTTACAGTGGGTGACTCGTATTATAAACAAAGCATTTTCAAAACATGTACGCTGACACTCAGGGAGTCAGTTTGATTAACTTGTTTAGCCTCACCTGAGTTTCTGCAACTCTGTCTGTCTTTAAGTCTGATGATTTGGGCTACAAAACTCAACAGTTTGTGACTTTATATTTAAACATCTGAGAAACTTCCACTTTTTTTAAGTTTTTAAATCAGCTCAAGAACCTACAGACTGAAATTTCTCTTTATGTCACCAGAGATCCTGCAGCTCACCTCTATGCTGATACTTCCAGGATACTAGTGATCAAACGATTTATGACGGTGGTACCTTAGTACGCATTCAAGCGACTATAATATTTTCATAATACAGTGTATCTTGGAGATTTGCCGGTCTGCTACTATTCAACATATGATTTGAATGTATAAAGCTCACTGCTGTCATAATAGCACACAACTTGAGTTAACAGTTGAATCCCAGGTTTTGTGTTAGAAGAATAATCAATAAGGATATCCACGCTGTGCTATTATGCAGGGTTTTGGGGAGGAGTGAGTCTGAGCAGAAGGAAATGTGTCATCCGCGTGTGGCTTTTTATTTTTTACATTTATTTAGTCTTTATTGTGTGCCACTACAGTTTTTAATGTACCACCCGGCAGCCTAACAGTCGCAAGTCTATTAACAATGTGTCTGTCTGGGTCAGGTCCAGAATTTATTCACTAATAATTTAAGGTAATGGGTCGGTTCTGTTGCTGTGCTTTACAGATGCACTGCATGTTTGCAAAACTAGGAATGTGCAAGACTCTGGACAGAATATAAAATGCATTTCACAACCCAAAAATGTTTTGCTGCATAGACATAGAGTACGAAAAATTGTGTGTGGCTGATGTTGTACGACCAAAGTACACAGGGCATGAGACCCCGACAGTTAGAGAATACTGGCCACAGGATATACTATTAGTGGGTAACGGCCCCCAATAGGACATTTTAAAGCAGGTTATAGAATCCAAACAAACATTTGCAGCCCTTCTATGAGTCACTATCAGTCTTGTGTATTGGTAAGTTGATGAACAGTCTTACGTCTCCACACACGCTGGCGAACCTTATCTCCCTGCCACTCTGTCGGGATGCTTTATTAACATCCGCAATGCTCCTGGGCTTATTTTCCTGTTGTTCTTCTTTGTCTTTTTTTTGATTTCCTCTCAGTTGGAGCGAAGGTCACCCCCGTGTGCCAGGCCATGTGATATTGAAGGCCCCAGCAGTAAATGGCGGAGCAGCAGAAACAAGATATGGTGATAGGAGGTTTAACGCGGAGCATGTTCAACATTACAGATGGGCCTTCGTGGTGGTCCGGCAGCGGGGCTCCCACAACTCACAGGCTTTTATCTCCATTTAACCTTGAAGACTGCAGATAGAGAGAAATGGCTGTGGTTTCCCTCCTTTGACAGACAAAAATCTAATATCCCGTGGCCAACGCACACAACATTAATTTCCACCATTTGTTGTCGCTGTCACCCCTAGCTCTCTGCTTTGCTTGCTTTTATGATAACACTGTGTTCAAAGTCAAAGATCCGCTCAGAACAAATGGTTAGAATTCCCATTTTGTACAGAACAATTCAGACTCCAGTCTCTATAAGTCTTATGATTAAAAAAGTGCAGAGAATATGTATAAAGATCCGCAGTGGACTGCTGGATCTTGATATAATTCTTAGATCATTAAACTCAGTGGATTTGATTGAGTGAAGGGTTGTGAAACTATCTTCTTTCATCCCCATTCTTTGTCCTTCCCTGCTGATGCAATTTCTGAAATACATAAATGGATTTTTACAGTTTATTAACTCCAAACCCTCAGCTAATATGTGCACCCACTCCAATAGACTGACCAGTTCAAACTCAACCACAGAACTGGCCTTCCCTACTAGCTTGTTGCAAGCCTGCTGGCCTCGCCAGCCATGATGCCACCACCCTAGCACTCCATGACAAAGAACAAGAACTGGCTGCTACAATCCATCCATCCATCTTCTGTAACCGCTTATCCAGTTAAGGGTCGCGGGGGTGCTGGAGCCGATCCCAGCTGTCAATGGGCGAAGGCAGGGTACACCCTGGACAGGTCGCCAGCCTATCACAGGGCAGACATATAGAGACAAACAACCATTCACACTCACATTCACACCTATGGGCAATTTCAGAGTCATCAATTAACCTAACCTGCATGTCTTTGGACTGTGGGAGGAAGCCGGAGAACCCGGAGAGAACCCACGCTGACACGGGGAGAACATGCAAACTCCACACAGAAGGTTGTCTGGCCCCTCTTGCTGTGAGGCGACAGTGCTAACCACTACACCACCGTGCAGCCCCCCTTCATGAGTCAACAATCTCCAATTCCTCTGTCTGGATAATAACTGGGACAGGGGACTCCTGTTTCTCTGGTAGTCCACCACCAGTCCTTTGGTCTAACTGAGACGGAGCTTCAGAGCCCAGCTATAAAGAAGCCATTGGATCAAATCTTGAAAATCGGTTGTTTTGGGTTTTATCTGGATGAAACATTCAGTATGTGGTGTTCAAAACTTTTTAGTGTGATTGAGATGCCTTTGATCAAAAAAATGATCAAAAGACTTCCTGATCTCAGCAGCGATGGACAGTACAGGCAAGTATTATGTTGCACGCTCCCTGTGGTTCCACTGGCAAGTAGTGAAGGCATGCAAATCACTTCTTCAAAACCTCATTTGGTTGCTCAATAGCACATCATGTTTTGCAATGAGAACTGTTGAATTGTGCCTGCTCAGGTATGTTTGCTGCAATAAAAGGCCATCAGTCATCAGCCATGGTAGGATGGATAGGCACTGTCTTCTTACGTTATACCATTTGGTCGGTTGGAGCTCTCTGTGCAGAGCGTTCTCTCGCTGGATACACACATTGTGTACAGACACAAACCACTTTATGACGCAGTTTTGTTGTGTTGGGGTCTGTGTCACACGCAAGTTGGATGTGACTTTGGTTGACGTACTCCGACTCCCTCTCATGAGGCGCTTGTATATCCACATGAGTGCAGTGGATAACTGTCTCGCTGTGTTTCAGGTCTGCCACGTCCCCTTTCAGTACCTGGAGCACCCATACCTGAGAGTCATCAGTCCATCAGAGGAGCTGGATATCAACCCCAGATCCAGTGCTCCTGTCCTGTTTCTCTTGTCCTTCCAACTGTTTGTTGGCTGCTGTCGTTGTGAGCGTTGCTTCTGCTGAACCTCTGTTGTGATTGCTCCTTGGTACGGCTCTGTGTAGTTATCCTCTGTCCTGGCTGGTTAGTTGTTGGCGAGGTGTTTGGTATCTAGTCTGGGTAACTTTGGGGAAGTGGTACAGGGGTTCTCTGCAATTTACTTTGTCATTTCTGTTTTCTTCTGTTTTGTGGTAAGATAGGGAGCTCAGTATTGTCTTTCTGTTTGTTTCTGTATGCCAGTTGAACTCCTAATTTTCTAGTTAGTGTGTGTTTTTTGTTTATTATTTTGGCATTAGAGACCCTGATGTCCCTGCTTCCATTTTAGTTGGTATATTTCTGTTAATCATTATTCTTGGAAAGGTTTTGCAGTAGTTACTCCCTTTTTCCCCCTAGACCCATTAAATAGGGCATAACACAAGCATACAGCTCCCCAGTAGTGTATTGCTCCAGTTGTAATGTTTGCTCAACCTACATCCTTTGAAGATATCCTCTCTGGTTGAAATGGACAAAATCTGTCATGTCAGTGCCTCTTTGTAAGTCTTTTGATAAGGGCTGAATAAGAAAGATCTGTTCAATTCAAACACACTCCCATTGTACAGCAATTAGCTGATATCTTGTGTTTTATTAAATCAACCATGCTCAAGGCCATAAACGTTATGTTCAAAACAGCAAAGGGGTGGAAACATGCATTCAAAAGGACCTTATTTTACTGTTCCGGGAGCCCATGCACTGCTGGAGGGTGTAGGTGCAGTTATGCCTCAATAGTAGGATATTTCATAGTTACTAAGGGCGGAGAGCTGGCTAACAAAATAATAAAAGTCCCTTCTGGAATCAACCACAATGTGAATGCCATTGGGGTCTGGCCAGAAGAGGACCAAGGAGAAGTAAACATTTTGATGGAACAATCTGAAGACCAAGTCACCAAAGGACCATGCTGAAGCAAAAGACACCCAAACAGGCGACAAGCCCTTTATGAGAGGTGGTTGCACAGATGTGGTGCTTGACAGTATTGGATGTGAAAACTCACAAGCTTGGCACAGGATTCAGGGTTATTTAGGGACGTTGAACAGGCCAGTTCCTCGTAATGAAGAGGAAACATTTATATCTGATCCCAGCCCTGTTATTGAGGGTGAAGTGGATCCTCACAGGTAGAACCAGGAGCTCAGAAAAAAGGCTTGAAGTGTTCTTTGCCAAACAACGATGATGATGATGCCTTAAATTCTTTAACGAGAAACAGAAAGAGCAGAAGTAAGATTTGTCTGGCAGAGGAACAAATCACTGTTACAGTGTCTTTATAGAGTAATGTGTATTTGTTTTTTGTATGTATTTATTGTGGGTCAGCTGAGGGGTCTTACCATTTATGTTTATTTATTGTTTTATTGTGCTGTCTTCTATTTCTTCAATAATAAAAAAATTAAAATGACCCAATGCTGGCTATTTTACCTGTTGTTCTTTACATAGGTAGTTGCCTACATTGTGATATGCATTAAGAGCATTTAAACCATGAGACGGAGGCCTCTGTAGTCCTCTTTGTTGATGCATCCATCAATAGAGGAGTCATCTGAGAAGGTGACAGAAACATGAGTTGAACCGGAAGTCTGAGGCGTAGTGTGGAAAGTGTGAGAGCCGGCTCTGCTTATCACAACCACAGAGACATTGCCATCCACTCTGACATACTGTGGCCAGCCAGTGAGGTAGTCCATGATCCAGGATCCATTGTCAGGGTGCAGGTGCAGTTGCAATTTTGCTTAGAAGACAGGGCTGGATGGTTTTGTAAAAAATAGGAGAAGTCAAAGAGCATGACACTAAGAGTGCTTCCCATATTCCTTGTGAGTCAGGAAGATGATGGAATCATTCACTCTGATGTGTAGCTGGTATGCCAACTGCAGCGGTTACAGGGTCCACGGGTACCGAAGAACCAGCCTCCCAAAGGTCCTCATGAAGTGACTTAAGTGCCACAGGTCTGTTGTCATTGAGAGCACTTGGGGTCCTTTCTTTGGCAATAGAACGATGCAAGAGATCTTCCTCACCTTCCTCAACCCTAAGGCAAGATTGAAGAGGTGCTGGAAGACTGCGGTAAACAGCCCTGCGCTCACTTTAAGTATCCCGGGATTGATGCTCTCTGGCCCAGTGGCTTTGTTTAAAAGCAGCCTGGAGAGCTCCCTTCTCAGCCTGGCTGGGAGTAAGGGTGGGTCTGGGAGAGTGTGCAGGGGCTACACAGACTGATATAAAATACAAATACTAATAAATATACCATTTCCAGAAAACATATAAACTGTACACACAAAAATGAAAATGTTATTCTAAGTGAGTCAGGAAAGTTATAACAATCAAGTACAAAACTCATATTTTAAAAAAATTCCATACACAGACATAATTATTTCCTTTCCTGTGACTGTTTTCAGGACCAGAGCATCAAATCATCAATATGTGGCAAATTACTTTTTCACAATTTGCAATTTTCAACTGTGTCTTGAATGGACACAATTTTACCATTTACATTATATATCTATATATTTGGGGGCCAAAAGCTAAAGCAATTATCTTATAAATGTTTTATGATGTTGATAAGCTAGACAAATTGCCCAGACTGATATATCATCCGATATTAGTTTATTGAGGATAAACTAGTGTTGGCAGTTCAGTAACAGTTAATATCAGTACAGAATTGCCAAATATCCATTATATTTGAAATAATTAAAAAACAGTAGCACTAAGGTAGTACATAGTATTCTCATTTTTAAATTTTCAACTATGAAATGTTCCGTTCTACAACCAAAAGCAGGTACAGCACACTGGTACTGTGCAACTGATTAAACCAAAACATTATCGCAGAGGTATGCCCCTTCTAAAGGTATTTCCAACCAGACTCTCCAGTCCTTAGTTGCTCAGTAATTACTGGGAGTCTAGTGCTACTGGTGTATTTTTGCCAGTGTTGATAGTCAGCAACAGAGAGACACGGAAACATAGGGAGAGAGAGAGGGGGAATGATGCATAATTAAAACCAGTCAAACCTGAGACGTTGCCATTTCAGTATGTGGTACACTCAGTGGAACATTTTTAGCTGTGATAGCTTCAATGAGACGTTCTTAGAAACAAAGTGAGCGCCTCTACAGACCTAAATTCTGTCATCATCAATTATAACGCAGCCTTATTGTTATAAACTCATTCTTACAAATAGTGTTTGTCTTTATTTGAGAAGCATGTCTCAAAGTTGAATGTTCATCCCAGTGTAAGGCTTTGGATCCTTAGCCTTAAGGCTTTTACAAACTGAAAATGCAAACCTGCCTGTGAATATAAAGGTTATTTAATTTAGGGCTTTTATTGTGAAAGGTAATAGCTGAAGGTGCGGCTCTGGGAGTAATAAACTTTGCATTCCAATACCCATACTACTACAATATTTAGTATGCCAGAAAATATGTGGTATGTCCCAATACATAGTAGGTCAAATGCAGTATGCCAAAAATACCAGGATGTCCTACTGCATTCAATGTGCATTGCTATGAGTGCATACTACATGCAACAGTACGTTCTTTCTAAGGGAAGCTGCAGTATGCAATAAAGTTAAAATAAGAATGTAATTTGGAATGTAGCTAAAGTTTGCTTTCTCTGTGTTGTTGTTCTTGGAATATGTCGGCAACTCAACCCACTCCGTATAACGGGATTGGTTGATGCATTTATTAAGGGTGCTAAAGCTTTGAAAAATAGCCCCCCGGTGTGTAAAGGCCTTTAGTTCTAATATATACCTTCCCTCCTCAATGAATACCTGTGAGTACATGAAGCCCTCTATTCCTTCTACAAGGTTCCTTGTGTGTTGTATAGTAGGTTAATATATAGTTGTATAACGTGTTTACAACATTGAGATGCAAGAGTATAACTTTCTTTTCAAAAAGCAAAAAGACTTCCTAAATTCTTTCAATACTCTAATAAAAGTGTATTTTAATTCTGCAACCAGGTCAGTTTCCGTCTTGCTGCGTTGTGTTCTGTGTTTGTCTTCGGGGATGAATCCATCAGATCCAGCTGACTGGCTGAGCGTCGACAGTTAGTGTGTTTCCCATCGAATAGGCGGGATAACGGTATATTCATTTCTGGAGTGTGTTGGTGAAGCTGCGTGCCTCCGCGGACAGAATGCTGCGGGCACGCCCCATACTGAACTTCGCAGCACAATAAAAACATGGCAGGATGCTTTCCCTCCTGACCTATCTCAGAGGGTGTGGGCCTAATAAAAGAGATATAAGTAGCCTGTCATCAAACCCATGGGGGGATGACTGCAGAGGCTGTTGTTATTTTTATTTTATCTGCAGCCGTGAAATGAAAGCTGCTGTTTGATTGTACCGAAGGCGAGGCAAGAGAGTCCTCATTCACTGGAAATTAAAGTCCGAGTCTGTGTGCTCTGCTGGGTATGGTAGATTGTGCTTCTGCTGGATGTGGTTTTTATTGCTTCGATCTTTTCATTATCTCAGCCAGGTGCTCTTAAATCTCTGAAGTTTCTCTTTGTCAAAAATTTGAGGCAGTAAGATTTTCTGGAAAAAGCTGCTTAAGATTCACAGCTGGTATAGGGAGTTCCTGGAGGGCGTTCTCGATTAGGAAACAATTAGAAAATGTGTTTAGAGCCACTGTGTGTGGAATATTTATGTGATTGCAGCATCTTTCAAATTATTCTAGTGACAAAAAAGTTTTTTGTAGAGTATTTGTATGGCGAAACATTCAGTGTGTAAATAGTGCCCTTTTTGATACTCCCACTGGTGGATGCCGAAGTTCTTTACATAGTTGCTCTGAGAAAGAAGTAAAAAGACCACAAAAAAACACACAGGAGGAGAGGAGTCCAACAAACAGTGATGTATCAGACAGGAGACAGCTCTTTGTTCCCCGTATAGGAAGAGAAGTGTACGTTGATGTTTTTGTCACTTAACTTGCATACTTCAGTAACGGCACATCTCTAGTTATTTTAACCCAAACAAAGATATTTTCCTAAATCTAACTAAACACTTTTGTTGCCTAAACCTAACTTGGTTGTTTCCTGTGAAGACAGACGTTTATTTTGAAAAATGAGGAGAAACTTTTCCTAAGATATCATACAAACTCGTTATATGACGATGCATTAGTTTATCCAACAGTAAAAAAAAAAATGAATATCATAACTGTTGGTTGCTTGGGAAACTTCATCTAATTTATTCATCCAACAGTTTCATCCCATTGTCCTTTCAGCCTGAGGGTGCACAAAGCATTATGGACAGAGCCAGGCTTTCTTTGCCTTAGATGGCAAAGTCTAAAGCCCTAGTGAACGATAACGGGTGACACAACGGTGTTGAGAAACTGTCTCTGTTCACCCAGGTTCTCTTCCTCTGGCTGTGTGCTTGTTCACATAACAGCGAGAGTTTGGTGTCATTTGACTCTTCTACCGCACTCAATGGACAGATAGCGTACAGCCTAATCCACATATGAAGAATATGATACAAATATTGCAGCAAATAGCAACACTCATGCTGCAAATAAATGTCTATCACAGTCTAGCCCTCTGCCCTATGAGTCTTCAGATGATCAGTTATAGTGGATTTTGTGTTCCGGGTTTTGATTTGTTTCTCCTTGAGCTATGTTGGTGTTTCCTGTTTCATTTTGATACTCTCCACCTTATTTGTTGCAGACAACTTTACTTCCTGGCTTTGTGTTATGGAGTGATTGTCTCACCTTTCCCTCTTTATCCCTGTTGTCACCTGTCCCTCGTAATAACCCTCCTTCACTCATGGATTTATCGTCTCTCTGCTCTCTTCTCTTTGTGCCAGTTTGTCATCGTTCTTTGCATCCAGTAACCTTTCAGCCTTTGTTCTCAGTTAGCGTTCCTTGTTCTTTCCCTGTTTAAAGTTCTTTGGGTTTACATGGCGCCAACCTGCCGAACCTACTGCTTTATTTGGACTGGAACCGTAATGAATCTTTGAACACCTCCTGCTGCCTCCTCTTCATCTGCGTTTGTCTCGACTCAGGAACTGCGGGATTGCAACCAAAGTCAAGAGAGGAATGCTGGCAGAATGTGCCTTATTTTGTAAATTCTAAGGGAAGATATTTTTTATAATATCATTCAATTACATCATTCAATGAACTCTCAGTGCCCTGCACATAATGTCTAATGACAACTGCACATTCTACAGCTCCTTAACCTTAAACTTGATGCAGCAGATTTAAATGTTAAGAACTGCATGTAGCTCTGGCACTGTACCACAATAATCGGTGGAAATCATTCGAGTTTTGGCCAAATCAAAGTAAAATACATTTTAATAATAGAATATTATCTGTGATAAACACCAACAGACTAAACTATTATCTAGTTCTATTAGCTACAATACTAGCGGTATAAAACAGGCTTCAGCAAATTAGGAACCATATTATACCTTATTTTCATTTGCAAATAAATGTCAAATTGATTAATAATATAGTGACCTAACCCATTAATCTTTCTTCCTGGTGCACCCAACTGGTTTGTAATTTGCAGCATAATAATATGCTACAGCTTTAAACTGTCTATTTGAACCACGGCTGTCTGACTCTCGGATGCACATTATGTTGAAACATTATCTCTTTCATCACATTAAATGTGGCCGTTGAAAACATGTGTGTTCAGAACAGGCTGAAAGCTTGGCCTCTTGTTTTGCTGCTTGCAGCTTTCTTATGAACTGCTCAGACAAACAACTTCAGGCAAGGTATGCACCTTCCTAGGGCCCCCAACTTAAAGGGCCCCTAGCAGCTATGGATTTACTATGATGTTAAGATATGAAAAATATTGAATTATGTTACTATTCTAACTCATTGTGCCCTGAAATAACTTACAAAAAGGCCCCTAAAGGAATAAAAAAATATGCAGCTCAACTGTTTACTACTTACTGTGTACTTATACTACAGAGAAATACATATTAGTACTACATTTACCCGACAGAGAAATGTTACTGGTTATGTTAAATATTCGTTTTTTACTCAATAAGTATATAATAATTGCACACAGAAATCATGACGGGAAAAGAAAGTAATTTTCTTTCGTTTCCACTGCAGTTTGACTTTCACTATTAATTGACATCTGTATTGTCCTTGAAGAAGCCCCTTGAGGCAATTGACTTGAGAGCACCGCCCCATAAAATATAAAAAAATCTGAAGAATTCCTTCACCTTCATTCAGTTACTGGCCTTTGATTGTTTGCACAGACCACATCACTGGCCTTTTATTGTGTACAGCTCTTTATTTGAGAGTTTATGGTGTGGCAAAATGTCACAACTTAAGCTTTATTGTCCTCTGAAGTTCACTGATGTCTAAATTACATACTGACCTCGATGGAAAACTCATCATTGACCTTATCTGTGACCAGTTTGCAAAAAAAGGTTGTATTACAAATATGACTGTGAAGTTGTTTCATCGATTAAAAAGTCATGCAGTGCAGTCATTTAGCCCCTTCAGAGTACTCTCACATTCAGTATTCACGACAGCTAAACTGCGTGTGTCCACTGTTGGTCCAGAGGATGTCATTTCCATTGACAACAGGAGAACAAATATGCCTCCCAGCCCTTATCTACGTAAAGCAGAAATATAGGAGCAGAAAGCGACTCCCCTCACCCAGCCACTTTACAGCTGTACCAGCCACTTTATTTCCTATAATAAAGTCCCACTTAAAGCAGCATGAAAATGACATTGCCATTACTGAGCTCCCACCGCTGCCATCAGGCCAAAGTGCTGAAAAAGCCCTGCTAATTAATCAGAGAGAATTACAAGGTTTGCACATCCAGGCGGCTCTCTTTGAGGAAAAGGGACTGCTGAGCATCACGGCTGATGAAAACAGCCTGTAAAAAGTGACAGAGCAGAGCAGGGGACCGATAAAGACTCTCCGCCAATCGCTGCTTTTAGTGAACAGGAAGTGTGGTTGAAAGCTGTGAAACAAACAGAAACAGTTTGATGTCTGCAGTGACGGATCATATTGTGCTGTGGGGTTCAACATGACAACAAAATGAGTGTAATCATGTTGGTCGTTGAAATGGTAATCATCTAGATGGGTCTTTTTTTTTAAGCACTTGTGTTGTTTACTGCACTTTCGAACATTTCACCTGTAAGCCAAAAGTAACACAAAGTTATGGTTAAAACTGCTTTTGAATACAGTTTGAATTCTTGTTTCAAAGCTAATTAAACACTACAATAGCGCTCACTGTAGTGGCTGATGTGCAACTATGCCATCAAAACCCATGCATATACAAGAAAACAACATTTGAATAGCTGTCCACTGTAGTGACCTCTATGCATGAAAGGGTTAAGTTAAGTTTAAGAATTTGAAGACTTTTATGTCCAAACACTCATGTCCAAACACTTATTTTGTATTTATTTATTTTTACTTTATTTCTTTATTTGTCATTTTTAATTCATACATAGTCTGTATGAAATGTGCTATACAAATTAAGATTATTATTATTATTAGTAGTAGTAGTAGTATTTTTGAGTTATGGTTTTTCTGTGACTAATCTTTACAGCGATATGAGTCAGGAAAACTAATAGCTCACATCATTGCCTCTGGACAGAAGATGTGGGGGTGTCATACCCATAAAACAGGATGTTTCATCTCAGTTGGATGACATAGATCTCACCGCTGAGTTTTACACTGCAGGCTGGGTCCATCTTATTTGTTCAGCACACAGTATTCCAGACATTGTTTCAGTGCTGCTGTATTAAAACAAATCAACATGACAGCTGAGTTATCTTCAAAAAGGGCAGGTGCATTTGCATTTAATAACAAAATGATAAGTACCTTACCATTAAGAAAGTGAAGTATTTAGTTGATACTTTATACCTAATTACCCACAGACTAGCTAATATTAGTGAAGGGGAGCAGCAAACTCTAGTGTTGCCCTTCCGTCAGTGTATGATGGCGTTGCACTCTTCTCTTGTCTTGCGTTACTGTTCTTCTTCTGAGGAACTTACATATCGTTCAAACTACACAATAATAAAAACAAGCTGAAATATACATGCTTATACACAACTCAGTAACCAACAGGTTAGCTCGTCAGGCTAATGCTAATAACGTCGCTATCAACAACTATTAAACAACAACGACTTACAATCTATCACTAGCCTTAGCTAACAAGCATAACAGTTTAAATGAACAATGTGTGCATTTACAATAAAAAATCTCACCTTACTTGACACAGAAGCGTGAAAACAATGCACAGACAACCCCCATAGTGGTGAATGGTGACATCTATTGGCCGTTTCTGATATTACATACATTACAATATAAAATGAGTTACTCATAAAAACTAAAGAAAAACCATGAGTATACAACCGTGTTCATTCTAGGTGAATGATGAATTTATATCCTTACAACCAATTAAACCTATATATCTCACACTAGTACTAACAAATAAGACCAGCTGGCCAACTCACACTCTAAAGTCTGGTGAATATATAACTCCATCCATCCACAGTAAATTTCATTTTAATTAACCTGCGCTTGTCCAGTGTTTTGGAAAACAATGGTTAGATTTAGATTGTTTTGGTGTTATTTAGAGTAAATAAAATAGTCCCGACATGAAACTGCTCACAACATGGTCTGTGGATAACCTTGAGTAAACGGGTCGTGATTTCTTGAAAGAGATTTGTTGAATTTTGCAAATGTGTTTTCTGGGCTCTTTGAGGACCACAAGTCGAGTGCCATCTCATTCCATTATATCTGAGAAAAGGTGGACATCTCCACGGCCAATATATCTCCAACACTCTGAAACACACACCAGAACTATCTAGACTAATAAAATCAATATAAGTAAGAGGAAAATATGTATTTTGAATAATGAATTTGATTTTAGGCTGAACTGTCGCACTGTTGCACTGTGTTTTATGAGTGTGCGCTTCGAGCTCACCCAGGGCCTCACAACCACAAACACATATTTATTTAGAATATGAATCATGGAAAACAGAAATAATGAACAGTATTTTGTTCCTTTTTCAGACAGCTTGGATATTAGGTACTTTAATGAGACCCATATAGGTGCAGTGGATGTTGAATTGTTGAACACTAACTGTGCCGGTTGCCTGGTAGGAGCCGACCAGGAGCCGACCAGACTTGAGATACCATCCTCACTATCAAGGATGCGATTCCAAGAACGTTTAGTCACTAGTGTTATAATTGCTCAGAATCACTATTAAATATCAGTTGGGAATGACAGAAAATAAGAGAAGAGGAAGAGGGCAGGCTCATTTATCTGATAATGATGTGAACGATAACTTTAAGTGGTGACAAATAGTCATATTAAATATCATTAGTGAAATGCCTCACGTGCATGCGTTAGAACTCTCCTTCATGCTGTGTCCATCTGGTGTGTGTGTGTGTGTGTGTGTGTGTGTGTGTGTGTGTGTGTGTGTGTGTGTGTGTGTGTGTGTGTGTGTGTGTGTGTGTGTGTGTGTGTGTGTGTGTGTGAGAGAGCTATAGTATGGGAGTGTGGTCGATGTGCCTGCCCATCCAGACCAAAAGGCCAACGATCCTCTCAGTAGGTGGATGTCCTGATTGTGGGACAGAGTTGTCATTACTCATTGTCCCGGCCGCCAGCCTCACATTTGTGTCCCAGCTCCCCGGCCAATCATATGGCCATTAGTCTTCATTTCTCCTTTTATGGCCGGGGCCCCGCTCAGTCCAATCAGCTCCTGCTCTCATTTTCTTCACATTGGTTTTATCTACAGAATCGACAGAGCTGGCCGCCCTCCAGCCAGATACTTCCCCATCACTTACTGAGCCCTATATATACACACACACACACACACGCTCACACATACCCACACACACTTCCTATACATATTAACATGAATTTGATAAGGTCAAGGTTCTCTAACTGACCAGAAAACAAAGCTGTTTGGAAATAATCTTACGGTACAGTGACAGACTGGAGTTTTAGTTCCACATTTTGCTTGAAAATAGCGTTTCTAAAGGCAGGCCTAAATGAAAGGAAAATCACAAAGTGGCTTCAGATTCAGTGCAAAACTCAAAGTTGTGTATGAGATGTAAGAAAGCTGTAAGAAAGTAAGGGTCTGCTGGAACCTCTAATGCCGCTTTAATAACTACAAGAATGAAACAATGGGGAAGACAGAGAGCAACATAAGCATACAGCCAGAGCTGTACTTCTGGAATCCAGATGAAATGTAAATCCAATAGTCACTGTCCTTTTAGCTCTGATTTGATCTCCACCATCTAGTTGCTATCTCGGTATCACTCTAGCTTCGGGTTTGGACGTGTCAGGGACCTTAAGGCTGACACAAAAATTCAAAACATTAGCCTGCTAATATTATATGTTAAGGGATTCTATTGTGAAAGGTAAGAACGGAAGCTGCCTTTGTTAAGGATGAAAGGAGTAATAAAGTTTATTTTAGACTATAGAGCCTCCCTGTTGTTTTTTCATAAACAGCGGCGCAACTCAACCCCTTCGGCACAACTTGATTTGTTGATTCCTTCATTTGTGGTGCAAAAGGTAAAAAAAACAAAAAACCTTGTTCCAAAAATGACATTATGTCGTTTCTTTGCTACGTAATTATTTCGTTCTGTGTGACAGAAACAGTAATGCAAATTAATTGCACAAAAAAATGCTTCCTGTGTGTAAAGGCCTTTACATGCATAGTATCTTTTCAATATAAACTTTCAATATAAATGTTCATCGAACATGTATAGTTTCTGTTCAATACGTGCACACAGTGTGATGTTTCAAATATAAACTTCAAACATAGATTTACCTCATTTTTAGAGTTTACTGACGCAAGAAAGTACGCAGTTAATCAACAAAAGTACTTGGTTAGGCTTAAGAAAACATTATTGTTGGGGTTACAACTTTTTTTTTGTCACAAAAATGAACAACTCTTGTTTTGTAAGTGTGCCTCGGTACGTCTGTATCAGACACCAAGGGCATTGAACAAGCAACCAGTTGGGATTGGGACTGGGTTTGATAATTATCTGTGTGCCTCAGAGCAACCCAGTTCATATAAGGCTTTCAAGATGGCAAGACAAATGCTGTCAATGTTGGTGCTTCATTCACTCACATTACCATCAATTTTAGCATCACAATGCAGCAGTCTTGAAAGGACACTGACACACGTGGGACATGGTCAAATGATTGCACTACAGTTTTCATTTGACCTGTCCCAGCAGGAAAACTTCCAAGCTGTTGGGTCCCAGAACAAGTCAAAAGTGAGTGAAAGTGTTCGCAGGAGAGAGGAGTCCATCAAACATCGTGTCTTCAGAGAACTGCTGACCTTCCAAAGTCATGAATGCCATTGTTCATGAATGTAAGAAGTCATTCCTCTGTGTTATTGATTTTCATATTTGAGATTGCTTGTTTGACATTGAAGCACATGGTGTTCTTTGATTTCTGTGGTTCTTTCTATCTACCCATCAGGTATATTACAACTTTTGAGACATTTTGTTTTTTTAATTCTTGTTTTCATGTCTCCGTAGAACAACTCTCAGAAATATTTGCATTACTAAAAGCATCTGTCCAACACAGTCGTTTTGTTTTGTAACGTAATTTCTCAAGTCTGACACAGTGAGATGAGAAATGCATCTCAAATTGAAATTGTATTTTCATTATGCCTTCATACACTTGGCACTGATGGAGAAAGGTTACAGGAGCAAATGTCACTTATTGTTTCCACCGCATTCCTTTTTCCCCTCTAACACGCTTAATTGTGGCTTTATCTGTTTGAGAGATGCAATCGCGTTTGAGCTCTGTTTTCTCGGCCTATGGAATGGCTGCTCTGAGGGGACTCCGCCAGCGTCTCACAACAAATGAGATGTGGCATGACAATCTGTGGTAAGAGGCTCAGGTCATAATAAGTGCCCTCATACATAAATTACCTAGTTAATGCACAGCTAATCATCCAGACAGACGGAGGGCAGCGCCCGCTGGCAATTTGTATGTGCAGTTACATTGCATGAAATGGGTTTGACATCAGCAATCAGACTACGGTATAGTGATGGAGGTCTGAATGATTCTCCTTTCCACAAAGAAAAACCATAATCGCAAGCAAAGTTGGTGAATAAGTGATCACATTGAAACATGTAAGAAAATAAATGTCTCAAATGTACAAAAAGGATTTAGTACATTTTGTAAATTATGGTACCATTTAGAGTAAAATATAACATAAAGCAGGGTATGCTTAAGGGTCTGGCTAAATTGTGATTGACATCACAACGTCGTAGTCCAGTCTGGGAGTTGTCTGTGTTTTTGTCTTGAAACTTAAACCCTTTCCAAGTATTTTTTCAACTTCATAACAGTTCATTGTTTCATTTTGGTCGACTGAAAAATGCACGTTCAGTGTGAACTTTGCAAAACCCTCTTGTGTTACTTCTTGTTCCAAAGAACCAAGATGGCAATGACCATTGAGGCTTAAAAACCATAGTCTAGAAACCAATGGGGGACGTCATGGTGACTCAGTCCACTTCTTATAAAGTTTATGCTTAGAACA
The DNA here is from genome assembly GCF_027596085.1 of Anoplopoma fimbria. NCBI lineage: Eukaryota > Metazoa > Chordata > Actinopteri > Perciformes > Anoplopomatidae > Anoplopoma > Anoplopoma fimbria. Next base: position 12,102,151 of record NC_072468.1, on the reverse strand, counting down.
GAACTATACCCCGGTACATAGGTACCGGGGTACCTATGGCAGCTGAACATGTGGCTTTTCTTCCAGTCTGTGCCGTAAATGCTGTTTGTTGTTTTATGGTACGTGGAGGTCTGTCTATGTGTGATGTTGCTGCCATTTTGAACTGAAGGCCTAAAATGCAGCATATACCAGGCACGTCACAGAGAGCATCATCGTGGTATTTGGTGTCCATACACAGGAAGTTGTCAGGGGACAGTATGCCAAGCTGGGAAGGGAATGTGATAAAATTGCTGCTCTAGCATCAAGGCTAGAAAATGGGACGATAGTGTGTTCTGAAGATGTAATGTGTGTCAATACGCCAATGGAATGTGCTGTCCTCAAAGGATAAGGGTTGAAATATTTGTGATGAAATGAAAAATGCCTTTTTAACCCATTTAGATCAATTCCCTTGTTATATTAGGCACCTACTCAACAATATATGCAAAAACATATACCAAATAAATAAATTTCTACGTATTTGTATGAAAATGTTCTTCCTTCAAAACTAAATATGACGTGTGCCTGCGTAAGCTGGTACCAACCAATAATATCATGACATCCATCCAGGTGTGTGTGTGTGTGTGTGTGGATTCAGAGTCCTTTGTAAGTCGTCTGCTAAATTCTAGGTCCGCCCACTTTTTAGAGGTCCAATCAAATGCAAAGAATTTGATTTAAATCCCTTGAGTAACTGAACACCACTCAAATATTCTCAAATATTCTGTTTCACTGGTGAACACACAGCATAGAAGCTAAGGACGCTCAAACTACCGTTTCAATGGGACTTTACCTGCCACACCCTCACACACACACACACACACACACACACACACACACACACACACACACACACACACAGAGAGAGACACACACACCATTCCAAAGCTGTGCAGCAAGAACACGTTCATTTCGCAGTGTCATCATGTGCAGTGATATCAAACACTTTGGCATCGTTATTACGTGCAAGGTAGGTTTAATGGGAGTCCATTTTGTTTGGGAGGGGGGGGTAAGGTGTAAATTGAGAAATTGAGTGTTCGGGGTAATTTCAGGAGTGGCTGTGGGAGCGGGCTGACTCTGCAGTAAAGGGATGAGGTAGAGCCAGCCCCGGGGTGCCTGGCAGCTCCTCAATAGAAGTGTCAGTCTGGCTCACAGGGGAAGTTTTACTGCCAGTCTGATTCAGTCAATGTCGCCGCTCCATCGAGGAAGCACAAAAAGCACAGATGTACTTACGTCTGCCAAGTGTGACAATGTCAATGAAATTCTCACTCATGCGCACACCAACACACATCAGTGGAATTCTACACTTTTTATTGGCTGCATCCATCACTGTGAGCCCCAGACTGAGAAGCTCATCAAAAAGGACAAATTCACTGATTTTCATGTATTCATCATGGATCTTCGTACTTATCCACACATCATTATGCCTGACAGCGCTCTGTATGTTGTTGGATGTTCTCTCTGCCACCTCCAATCCTGCACCTGGTGACATAAACACATCCATCTTGAATCCATCTTAAAAGGTATCTGGAGCTTAACTGCTTAAGCTCAAACCTGCAGGAGAACCGACTTATCCAAAGTTAGTTGTAAAATGAATGGTGAGTTCAGGTAACAGAGGGAGTGGGAAATCAAATGTGAACATCCAGGGTCGGTCTTTATACTCTCTCACTTCCTGTCATGCTTCATTCGTACAGGTATTAAGCTTCCACTAGATGTTGCAGTACAACGTCAAATCAAAGGGTCAATAAGGAAAATTATGGTTATTGTCTCTGATAAAATCGATTAAATAAAACCATTTATTATATCATACCAATTTCCAGATGAAAAACAGGAAAACACTTAATTTAATTTACCGGATTGAATGAAATAATTGAATAGGCTGATGATACACAGACCGCTCATGTTAAAGCAGGACTGATGAAAAAACGTTTCAGAATAAAGAGTTGAGTTTTAACAATCTTTCATTAATTATATTGCAATTTAGTTGTTCAATTATGTATTTGTGTATAATCATTCATTTATACATTTATATTACATGTATGGTGCTCCATTGGGTTGACAAAATAGTTAATCTTTACATCCAGAACAGGCAAGGATGCTGATGCTAAATAGTCTGAGGACAGCTTTCAGACAATCACATCTTTCTAAAAAAAGGTCAGGACACCAAAAGAGGAAAAAGGCTCTCTCAATAGCTTATTCCAGGGCTTTCAACCACATCTGGCGGAGTAAGTACTGAACTTCAGTCATACAGAGCATTGTTATACACCTGTGATTAGACGTAAGTTGTATATATGAGACACAGGAAAACACAACACAAGATTGCTGTGGGCAAAGACAGTTACCTAGAGATGGATGACTTGCTCTCTCATGTATTCCCCAGGAGAAGTTTCTCTTCGAGATATGATTTAGCTCTTTGTTTAGCCTTGCAGCTGTGTGTTTTGCCGTCACACTGCACAAAGCTGTTCAGATTGTAACTAGGAAAGCTGAAAAAAAAATTCACCGCTCAAGGACCACTCACGGTTGCCGTGACTCTTGCGCTCTCAGAGGCACCTTTTATCAGCCGTTGGATACTGCCATTGATCGACTGCGGACCCCTCTGTTGCTACTCTCAACCCATTCCCCTCCATGTCTCCGCAGCCAGGCAGCCCTGTCACTTTTGTGGCTCGCTTTGCACCAGGCCCTCCTGCCCCACTGCGAATAACGAGCACAGCCTCTGTGGGGGGCGGGGCAGAACATGGCGATGACATCTTATTTGGGGAAGAGGTGCAGGTTTAGGCCATTAGCATCAGTCCTCTGAAGGCTACCCCATAGTAGGCTGTGTCTCTCAAAGGAGACAGCCCCTTGTAAGGGGACATAGCTAAGGACTCAGCCTGAGCAACACAAACTCACCCTGATTAGCTCTGTCTGACTTACTCAAGCAAACACACAAACTATCAAATATAAATCTCATTTAAGGTATTGTTTCACTGACTAAGTAGTGATACATGCCTCATGCCCTCAATTGTGCTGTTTTGTTTTCATCTTTTATAGATTTTGGGATATAACAGTAAAGCATAAAAAAACAATATTTTTACAGCAAGAACGAATGAAATGAGTACGTGTAATGTCTAAGATGTCACCCGCAGTGGCAAGAATGATCATTCCGGAAGTTCCCCTCAGCTCGCTGCTGTCATCGACCTCATTTCCAGCAGCAGCAGGAAGCTGTTTTCAGTGAAGAAAAAAAGAAAACTGTGATAAACCCACTGTAAACTGTGGCCAGACACAGTTAGAGACTAGCTGGTGAACACAGTGGAGCATTTAGCAGCTTAAGGGACACATATTTCCCTCAGCAGTTGGTGGAGATCAAAAACAGAGCTAAAAGGAGAGTCCGTGTTGGAATATTGAATGCTAATGTTGCTCTTTGTCTACTAGATGTGTGCATAGTCCCCACGTAATCATATCATGTAAACACTGTTTTGGCCACCAGACGAGCACATTATATTGTAGCAATGTACTATAGTAATTAGCCACACTGATATTATGTGTCCAGGGACAGGACTACAATACAATGCTCCATGTCTGCTGGATGTGGGAAGAGGCAGCTGTTAACACATTCATCACAAGAAAGTTTAAGATTGAGCACATGTCAATCTTGTGGTTAAATCTTGATCAGCTACTACAAGTGGGCAAAAATGGGAAAAAGGCGAAAATGCTGTTTTTAATATTTATTATTCTCACTGAATTTACTTTGATGTCCTTAGGTGATCACTACGTGTGAGGTGGTGCTCTTGTTGTTTTGCATTGTGTGACCTCACCAATCCAAATTCCTGTTGACTATGTTCTATATTTTGATCTTGAAAAATGTAATTATTGTTGCTTAATTAATGTGTCCAGTTGTGATCCAGTGTCTTGTTTCACGCCTGCTCCACAACAGGAAATTAGATGCATTGTGGAGATTTGGAAGGTGTACTTGTTGACTACTCTGCAAGCCTCTGCAAATTACAGTTACCCATTAGGCCGTTGATGTACCTGCTTTTAACCACGTGTTAAGGTTGGAGGGCGTACACAATCAAAGCTCCAAATGCAAGCAGGATGGGTGATGGCCATGCAAACGTGTAGTTAAAAGCAAGTAAATATCCGGCCTTACAGTCTGATCTGCCAAGGTCTGCAGATATTCTTTTACACATATTTTTGCGAATATAATTCCTGCATTGGTCTGATAAACTTTCAAACAAATTAAACATAATAGCTGACTCAACTTAATTTGACATTTAAGTATATACATAGTTAGGACATTCAGTCACAGCCAGTTGGTAGCTGAATGTGCAGTTGCTCTAACTGTTATGCTGTTACTATTGTGCTATGTTTTTGCAGTGATATCGTGCTGCACATCATTTGACAGCAGATGTTGAGAGATAGCAGAAGTAAAAACTGTGACCATTCGTGCCAAAAACCATAAAGTCCTTTGAGCCTGAATCTTGATATGCACTGGCCCCTCTGTCACAATGCAAGCACGGTGCCACAGTTGAACATATCCTACATATAAGTCTGTAAACACAATACTAGTGGTTTGATACCTTAACTCTGCAATCGTCAACATTTATACATGCTATTTCAAACTGAGGCTTAACTCTGAATTGAAACCAAACTTTGTGCAGACCCCAGCTGTGCAGCGAACGCAGCACTTCCTCTTTCATGGCAAATAGAGAGCAAAATTGCTCAACATGTGGTCAAAATAACAAGTACACGGCTTTCATCCTGCACAGGCAAGACAGAGAGAAGGACGTGCAGACTTAAGCTGTGGTTGCAGGCACATTTGGAGACGGCTGTTACAGACGAACTTGCTCCTCGTACTAGGAACTGAGAGGTGAGGATACGACTGCTATGCGCTGTAGTTACACCCGTGTACAGTGGAATGTTTTCATCAAGATGACTTGGTGTTTTTTCTCATAGATTACCTCGACATGGCGCACGGCAAAGAGATCTTTTTTCATTTAGCGCTGTTGCTGTCGGTTGCTCTGACCTCTCTGAAAACCCTTGACTCAGACCAAGACCTGCAGGAAAGCGGGTTTGGTCAGCCGCCGCCTCGCCACGGCCTCAAGCTGCTGAAGTGGTACGTAAGGGACTGCGTGGACAACAACATGGTGGCTCTGTGCAATCCCACACTTGGAGTGTATGGATTCCATGAGTTTAAGAACCATGGGCTCAGGCCTCTGCTTCCAGTGATAAAGGACAAAAGGCAATACAAGTACTACACCATTGGAAACCTCAACGCCGCCCATGCCAAAGACCTGCCTTATGAAGTCAGGAGGTACTACAACCATAGCGACCCCGAAAGTAACAAGGACAGAGTTTTGGTGAAATACAACAGCAACACCAATCGCATCAACCAGATCTACGCATCTGCACATTATAAGCCACGAGAGACGTACATAATTGGCTCCAATCTTATTGAATCTCTTCGACGTCCGGCAGCCAACTTTGAAATTTGATGTACTTCTGATGTAAAATATCTCTGTGACAACTTCAATAGCTCTGTGATCCCTTTTTAAGGCTTGAGTTGGGAAAATACCCCAGAATACAGTATTCTATACAGTAATACAGTATTCAATGACCAATAAAAGAAATGTGCAAATGTGATGCTTGAGAATTTTTCTTTTTTCTTCAATAACCGACACATTGGTGTTTTGGTGTGTGTGTGTGTGTGTGTGTGTGTGTGTGTGTGTGTGTGTGTGTGTGTGTGTGTGTGTGTGTGTGTGTGTGTGTGTGTGTGTGTGTGTGTGTGTGTGTTTTTGCTCCCAGGGCGTTGAATACCGTTGCTTGGGCAGTTGCTCTCAGCGTCTGATGCCGCCACACAGAGGCATCCTTTAACTTCTGCATGAGAAGCGATGGACTTTCTACTAACTTCAATGTAAACCCGTCCAACTAACGTAATAAGAGCGAGGAGTCACTGGGTAACATGACATTATGTCCACAGCTCACCTAGCGTCAAGATATTACACCAAAGTGTTTTGCTTTAGAGGCTCAATATGAAAACCTGGCCAATCAGAAGCAAGTATAGCAATTGCGAAAAACATCTTAAAATACAAGTAAAGGAAAAGAAAGAGACAAATCACTTGGAGAAGCACAGGAAACAAACATGAGTTGCATATATCTGTCTTTTTTTTCTGAGAATTTCAGATGTTATGACCTTATGTCAAGGTAAAAAAAGTAACACAAAAAGTATAAAAACTCTCAATATGAAAGTTCCAGAGAGCTTTAGAAATGAACTCCAATATCAGCTTGAATAGCAGGCAGTCAATCAAAATGTTGACTCTAATGAGTTGTGAAACAGGGCAGCGCACACCTTCATGGCCAAAAGGCACAGACTCTCGCAAAATTCACTTTCAATATTATGATGACAAAGCACCCTCGTGCCTGCAGTCGTCAAAACCCACAGAAAGGCCTCATTCATCTTCTGCTTTCCTCCATTGCCAATGGGAGGACACCATTTAGACCGTTGAATTCAGATTTGATTTGATGCTCCCACTGAAAAATATAAGAGGGCTCGTGAAAGGGCCCCGTGAACAAGCAGGACCAATCTGAGCAGATAATAGAGATGTATAGGGTCTTTGCTTTGTGAAGAAATATGTGACGCACTAAAGATACACCGCCTGATTTTGTTAAACTACCTACGGATGGCTCAAAACTCCCAACATGTCCTCTCAGCTTACTGTTCGTTAAAACTTGATTTCAGTCCTGGTTGATTTGGCTGCATCTTTAGTTATTGGTTGTGATGGCCAAGGTGTTTTAATAATACAGGTTAATTTCTGAGTTACATGTGTGCCGACCACTGCGGGCATCAAACCCTTTTTAATGAGTTACTGTCAAAAATGCAGCGGTACCTGAGCTAGCATTAGCACTAGCATTAGCTAGCTAGTCCGCTATCATGTTACTGCCGGCTTATTGATCATCGTCAGGTATTTAAGTGTGGACTTTAATCAAATGTTTAATGATACACATCAGTCTGAATGATTTTACTAAATTAGCATTGTGCTGGATTGGTGCCCATTTCATTATCTCAAGCCAGTTTTTTGACGGACCATCCCACACATAAACAAGTAATAAAAGTAAAAGTTATTTGTACACGTGTATTCATAAAGGCTGTAATGTTGCTGTCAATTATATATTAACTTGAGAAAGTGTACTTTTCCATTGGATACAATTTTAAACTCTCAAGGACATTAATATTATGAGTTTATGCACGTATTACCTTGTTACAATACAAGGTTTATTTTACAAGCAGCCCAAGCTACCAAAACTTTGGTTGCCTTGGTCACATGACCTTTGCCTTGCACATTGTAGCTGTCCCTCAAGGGTCTCTTGTATAAACCACATCCATACAAGCTGTGGCTTCTGAGAATATTATGTCAAGTCGTTTAATAAAAAGCACTAAAGAAAACAGTCAGCAACAACAAAGCATCGATTGAAAATAACTCATACACTGGTTTATGTATTCTATATCATGACGATGGAAATTATAACATAGAGGGGTAATTGCACATTGCAAATACACATAAATAGTACACAAATTGGGGTTGATGATATTCAAAAATTCTGTTTCCAAACACTATTCATTTACACTAAATGCACATATCATTAAGTCATCAGTTCAGATTCATGCTGGCACAAATTGGACTCCATATTTAATTTCCCAGCATTTATCCCTCTATAACTTTTTATTACCTCATAATCCTTGCATGGTCAAGGAGCATTATTTTTACATTATTCATTTCTACACCACATATACTGTGCTAACTTTTTAATATGAGGCTTATTTCACAAAATGTATTTTGCTTTAAATCATATTTGAGGAAAGAATTTCGCATTTCCAAATGCTCCCTAATTATTTTTGGCACAAAGTCATCAGAAGTTTAACAGATTTGTGATTTAATTCAGGTTAGTTTCAGATTGGGGCAAGCTTTGCTATTGCATCAATTTTTTGTCAAGCTTAATGCTCCAAAGAATGGATGTAAGTCAATGTAATGTCCCCTAAAATGACAGATGTGAATGCCTGTGTGAGTGTGTGTGTGTGTGTGTGTGTGTGTGTGTGTGTGTGTGTGTGTGTGTGTGTGTGTGTGTGTGTGGTGTGTGTGTGTGTGTGTGTGTGTGTGTGTGTGTGTGTGTGTGTGTGTGTCAGCGTGTAGAGGCTGTTTCCTCCATGACAGCAAGTCTCTTGCTTCATAAAACCAGCTGAATGCAGATAATAGCACTGATTTACACACTGCACTCCTCTCCCCCGTCCCCTTGTTTTGTTCATCTTAAATGGGCTCGAATGGAAATCAAACTGAAGGCTGCTCTTAGTGGATGCAGGCTCTGATGTTTCACTCTGCCTGTCCATGCTTAACGGAGGACAGAATTTCTCTGAGTGGATGGTTTGGAGGGTTGTGTGTGGGGAGGGGGGGAGTCCGAGCTCTTTGACAGAATTGTAAAGCGGCAGAATGAACAGATGTCTCCCAATGATTAATGTTCCTCCCTGCCTTTCCCTCAGAGGAGCTGCGTGCCCATGCATCTCTAACCCTACACCTCCTCCCCCGACACTCCATAAAGCTAATTTCTTCGACTCGCAACTTTCTCTGTCTCCTCTCTTAAGTTCATCTCCCCTCTTCATCTTTTGGATTTCTCCCTCCAGAAACATCAGCTCTAATTCCTTTCATTTTTTGGGGGTATGGGGTGTGGGGAACTAGAAAGAAGTGGCACCTTCCCTGACTGTTGAATTTCATGGGGAATTGTTGGGTTCTGGTCCATGGGTCTGACCTGAAGGACGTCACATACAGTCTAATGTGTACCTTGTGTAGTGTAAGGGCTTAAATGGAAATCCCCTTGTACTGTAGACGTCAACACATGTGTTGAAGCGATCAATCAGAGAGAGAAGCAAATAGAATCAGCCAGGCGCGTCCCTCTCCCCCAACTGTATTTAAAGAAAAACCTTTGTCAAGTAGTGTATTCCTGACCCCTACTGGCAAAGCTGGTTGTTTTTCCATTTTGCTTTAATGTGCAGAAGATGAATGAATAGGAAAGTGTCTGATTTATGGTTTTAGTCACTTCTCTGTTCCCCTCTCCAGATTTTTTACTCAGTTTGTCCCAGCATGCATTAAGTCAACACACTGGGCAACATACTGGGCAGTTGCCCCTAACGTCACACAGCTGTTATGACACTGTCATACAATTTCTCTCATTTCCATACACCTACAAATGAAAAAGGGAATGAAAACAAATAGTAAATCTGAATCTTTCAGTTCCTCAAAATGTGTCCCTGAGCTCGTCTCATCCTCTCTTTCTTGATGTGTTTCTTTTTGAACAAGCTCCCCAAGAGAGACGCGGTGCAACAGCGTCCCCTGCTGCAGCTCCGAGGACAGGAGGAAACCCACACACACGGTCTCTGGGGAAATTGCCCATTAAATTCCAGCACTGCATGGTAATGAATGCTGGGCCTATGGTAAAGGGCTCGCATTAAATATTTACACTGTCGGTTAATATTTCATATGGTAATTTTGTATTTAAATTGGATTTAATATTTAATATAAATACAGAGCTAAGTGGGGGTATACTATTCTCAAACACCAATCCAGACACCATACGTGTGACTGGGGGAGTAAATATGACACGGATGGCATACGTAGGTAGATCCTCAGAGCTGAAACACACACGCTCATACCGGGACACACACACACAACCTCCACCCTGTCTGCAGCACGGGGTTTATCACTGGAGTGTTTAAACGGGCCTGTGGGGGAGAGCGGGGTCAGAGCAGCAGCTCTTACTTTAAAGCGGTGATGTCACAAGGTAATGATTTACAGGATGTTATAATTCAGTGTGACTCATCCTGGTATTTCAGGATGTTGTGCATCCTCTTTAAATTACCTTGTAAGTCTAAAATAAACCATTTGAAAAATTTAACTTGCCAACAGTGGTGTGCGATTAGTGCCAGATAAAGGTTCAACTGAGGATCAAAGATTATAAGGGGGAAATCATAGACCGTATAGAATATGGACATACCCTCTGTGATGTAACCATCTGATTTTCAAAGCAGATGGCTCCGGCCGTAGCCATCCTCAACTCACAATTGAGCACAGAGATGGATCGTCGGTGGGGCTGAGGTAAACCTCGGATACACAGGAGAGGAGACAGCACACACCTGTCACTCAAAGCAGCCACGCCCCTAATTTTGTATCACTTTAAATATAATCTAATGGATTAGTATAAGAAGATAAGAAATTCAGCCCCTGTACAGTCATGGACTGGAATATTAGCTATAGAAAACCATTTTTGTACCAGGCTGGAAACATGTTGATTTCTGTTCATTTTAAAAGTGGAGTCTTTGGGGATTGGCCATAAAGTTGACGTAGTCATCGTGACGTCACCCACTGGTTTGTGGACTGCCATTTAAAGCCTTCATTTCAACTATTTGGCTGCCGTCATCTTGGAATACGGCCATCGCCATCTTGACTTTTTTTCTTGAATATTTGGAATACAGAGGAGTGACATAAAGAGGATGTATACAGCTCTGGAAGCGATCATAGTAAGCCCGCCCAAAAGGATACTGGTTTGTTTGACTCTAAATGGACCATAATTTACTAAATGAACATCATGCTATATTGAAGAAAACTTGAAACTAGAGATTTACAATGTTTACAAGTTACATGCAATCAGTCTTCAAAATAAACTTCCCTTTTCACAAGACACTCAGTCAGGTTTAGGTTGATTATAAAATACTTAGTTAGGTTTAGGCAACAAAACCACTTGGTTTGGTTTAGGAATAGATTGTTGTTTGGGTTGAAATAACAACAGAAGTGCTGTTACTGAAGTATTCTTTTTTTTAGCTTGTGCTACAAATACTGGATGAGACCAGTCTGATCACAAGACACCTGCTCCCAATAGGGCTTTCTTTAAAACAGCAGACATTATGACTTGTTTTAGTCCCAGTTACACTTGTCATTTCAGGTGTGTTGTATCCAGAGGAAATCCAGATACGATTTAATACACTTATGCTTAGCCTCAAATATGTGTCTACATTGGGGTCCAGACCGGAAGGTGGTGGTGCTGCACCTAAAGCGGTTTGGTAGCTAACAAATGACCAGAAGAAGGTGGCAGTTAAGTTACACCAATAGTTGTTCATGAACTGTTTGGGTGAGACAAAAGTTCTATTACCTCTTAACAGATCAATGCTCTCTCCAAGCAGATCATTCAGTATGATGTGTCTCTTTAACGTGACAGAGAGAGACGACAGCTGATTTCAGTGTAACTCTAGCAGCCATCATCACAGAGGACAGACATTGTTTACTGACGTAGTTACAGTTGGGAGGAATAAAGGATGTTTTTAAACCTATTAAACTATGATGTGGTTTGAACAATCGGGTTTCAATGCGTCTTTGATGCATTAACACATAGCTTTTTGGCAAAAACATAGACGCTGCTTGGAATAGACTACTAATACACATGGTTAAGGCTATGGAAAATTCATTCATCAGGTGGACACAAATGGGACTTTCGATGGATGCTAACACATATTAAAAAACTTTAAAAGGCCAGAAAAAAAACAGCCTTTAACTTTTGTGTTTTCACTTTTTTTCCTGTGCCTCCCTAATCAATTAGATCAAATAAAGGACTCATGGCCAATTTTGAGTGCAGTTCTCTGGAAGCCAAAGGCGGATGGCACCGCTTCTTCACCAGCTTAAATCACCCCACTTTCCCCTAGAGAAAAACAATATCTAATCCCTTCCCCATATGGCATTGGCAGGCATCAAAATATATTAAAAATGGCAAGAGAGATAGATAGAGAGAATCTGATCTATTTTGATAAAATTCCAAATTGTAATTTCTTGGTTAAAAACGCACAAAAACGAGAGAGTGCTTGACACGCAGCACAGATTGGTGAGGATGAAATTGAATGAACGTCTGACCTACTTGGCGTGGCACGCTTAACTGTGTGGGCACGAGCACAGAACTGTTAGGGATGGCATCAGGGAAGATTTCTCAACGAGAGCTGAGATGAGCAAACAAGGAAGTCTGAGGCGTGTCATCCTCGTCAGTGGCCATCGGGTAAGCTCTCATATCAGACACCCGGCCCGGGGGGGAACAGGGAGCCTCCCCACAATCATGGTGTTTTTCTTTTTTTTTAGCTCTAACAGACATTATGTGGCCTGCCCGAGAAGAAAGTGAGAGAGGATTCACCAGACGTGAGCTTTTTCCCAGCAAAGCGGATAGTGCAGACAGAACCAATCCATCACTGGAATGAGCTTCAAGCCGATGAGGTTTAGATGAACTGTTGGTTCTCCAGTGTGACATTTTTTTTTTTCACCCATTTATCTCTTGATTGTATCATTCGTCTTAATTTCTTCCTTCATCTCAGAGATCAGTATTTTCAGTATCAGTGTCTAAAATGAAACGGCTGTACCTGAAATACAGGGTTGGTTTACATTTCCCTCTAGGGTTACTTGTTAGCTGTTAATTATTGATCAAATGTCACTTTCGGATATCAAAATGATACAAGTGTCAATTCCTATTAGTTGCATCATCTTCATCTATAATGTTCCCGTGCATTGTTTAAGCACAGACACACAACATTGTGTGAGAGCACGGACACTGAAACCCGCAACTCCACCTATGCTTGCTTTAAATCAGCTGAATTGAAATTCAGATCATATATCTATTGCGTCCACTCGGCTCTCAATATGGCAATGGCTGAGCTGAACTTAAAGTGAAGCACAGTTTGTGTTTATTGGAGTAAATTTAAAGTGGCAGACTCCAGAAAATGAGCCTTACTTTTATCTTGTCCTCCCCGCGGCTGCAATAGAGAGTTTGCTGATCCAACAGGGTTTAACCGGGATCAGAATCCCGGCGCCGGGGTATGTGCTGGCTGATTTCAAGTTAACCACTGGTTTTCTGATTTCAGCCATTTTAATTAGATTACTGTTTTGATTTTTTATTGTATTTTTTTTTTAGTTCAAACTAGCAGCTCTACATCTTTGTCGATTCATGTTGGACTGCACACGGACATGAACATTCTGTTGACAATGTTTTAATCTAAAATTCTGGCCAGATATTAAACATTGCACCTTCAATGGTCGTGATAAATAATTTTATTCACCACATCAAGAAGACAGGTAGTTGGTCTACTAGCTACTATAGGTGTCACTCCTCAGTGGTGATACAGTACATGCCATTTACAGTGACCACTATTGCTGAGTTTTGTCCTAAAACCCCTACTTGCAGCTCCCACTTAGCTTAACTGTAAAGAATATGGGTACAAACAAAACCCTAAGCTTAATATATTTGGACCAAATTTTTTTTTAACTTTCTTCACAATTAATTGTCCGAATTAAACATCCATAACAGTTTACAGCCCCAGTTTTTGGCTCAAGTTTTATGTATTGTACTTGCTGTAGTTGTTGCCACAGTTTTCTTTTGCAGTGAATTGTTATTTGTTATATTTCATGTGCTTTCAGTGATTAGATTCATGGAAACTATCTGGATTAATTGCTGGCTTTTTGACAATCCATTTGATTGTGATTGCTTGTGTTTTTTGCCATCGAGAGCCTATTTTCTTTTGCGCTTGATTTCTAGCTTAATATTATTTCAGCAATTGCTTTGGTGTACAGTCTTATTAGGGTTGGAAATTAGGGGGATCTTGCATTGTTTAAAGTGGAATGACTCTGAACCTGTGATATAGGTAACAGGAGGCCGCTTACAGTGGGGGTTTTTTTGTTTACATGCTTGGAGTGTAAGTACCCTGTGGGTTGAGGGTGGGGGATAAGGGCCAAGTCAGTTTCTGCTTAAGTGTCTGCTGGTTTTGGTGCTAAGGCAGGCTTATCAACTTTAAGGAGGGCAATACAAGCTACTGAGCTACTTACCTCTAGCACAGGTGAGATTTAAGACTTACTGCTAGCCATCTCTTCTTTGCTGGTTTGGTATTCAGCCAGAGTGGTGTTGTATAAAAGTGGATAATGTGACTTTGCCTCCAATGGAGACTCCTCCCTGTCAGATTTTCTCTCAGAGGTCAGCATGTCTCAAGCAGCGTTTTAGTCTGCCGTGCAAATTCAACGGGTTCAACTTCCCTGCATGCTTCACGGCCACAATTGTTCTCACTTTTTCGTGGTTTTCAACTGTGCTACTTCAGTTTCAAAATCAAATTAATCAAATTAATCCAGCATTGTGAGGTTATCTGAGGCGAAGCTGGAAATCTACCAAACTTCAAGTCAAACGCATGGCATCCACTCTGGATTCTAATACCCTAAATCAAAAACAGGACGTCAAACGCTGAGGAAGGTGCTCTCACATCTCACTGACGGTTGCTCCAATTATCTGCTATGGAAGTGCATCCTCATGAGCCACTTTTCTATAAGAAGCTTCTGCACATGAATATGAATCAGTATAAAGAGCTAGTGGGTGGGAAGAGGAGGTTAGCCGTCCAGATTTCATGGTGGAGACGTTGATCCCAATGTCAGTGTGACAGGAGAGGACGAAGCCCTCATTAGGGCGGGGAACCGGTGCGTCTACGTTGGAGATGCACATGACCAGCGTTCATGCATCTCAATCAGTCAGCCTGTTATCACGGAGCGACACAGTCGGATGCAACGCTGATGGGCCTGTGCAACCCTAGAGGTTAGGCTTTCATTCAGCTGATTGGGGAGACGTGTTGATCACTGTTAGCTCCTCCTTTTAATTCTCTAATTCATGACTGGTATTCCTTCCCCTTCTTCACTCATTTGTGTTTGAAACAGACAAGTGAAAAGCAGGGGACATTTATATCTGACTGCTTCTAAACGAAAGGTCAGGAGTATTTGATTGTTCTTAAATTTGCATTTAAGGACTGATCACAGATCACCAATACTTTTTTCCTAGGCTCTATTGATATTTCAATCTTCAGCTCAGTCTGCAAGAACAGTAATTTGAAACACAAATCATAGACTTTCTGATGAAATTATAGATCTATTAATTAAATAATATGCTCATTTGTCTCCTAATGTATTTCAATCTGAAATATTTTTTCTTCCTTTTCTTGCATTTTCATTCATTCTTTAATAAACTGAACTTCTTTACTTTACTAAGACTATGAGTCTACAGCCGTACTAGCAGCTCTGTGAGGCTGCCTTGGAGGTCATCGACAAGCTTAAAGTTGACTACCCTTATGCCTATTTGTGATTTTAGCAGCCAGTAACACCCCAAAAACACAAAATCTAATCTCGGCTCATTCTAGGTTTAGAGGATGTTAAATCTACAAAAGAGGCTGTCTCTTGTGGGTCCACTGACTTTTTGGAAGCGCATTAATAAATCACTACTGAGTGCTTCTTTCAGTTCAAGCTAAGAAGTACAACCACTAATATGTATTAATATATCCCATGTAAAAGTATACACGTTTCTTTCCAAGTGCTACATTATTGATGTCACTCTTACAGCAGTGGTCCAGGTCTGCACTGTTAGCTTTAGCCATCCATCATACTTACTGACTCTGTGCTATGTACTAAGTAAAGTCATTAAACATGCTAGGTTGTCTAATGATGATACAGTTTTCAAACACAGTGCAGCAGTGTTTCTATTGGCCCAATGAGCACGGCCAAAGTTTCGAGCTTGCCGGGCTTCGCACTGTCATGTGGAAATCATGCTTGAATTTTTCCTTCAAACGGACTTCAACGGAAGTGAATGGAAACGGCAGCGGATATTCGTAGGACGGGAGGAATTGCAATGGAACCAGACATTACATCATTCATGAGTTCCACAGAAATTGAAAAGGGCCTAATATCTAGTTATATAGATATCTTCCCGTGTCTTTGTTCAGATCAGAAAACACATCAAACATATGATTTGTTTGATTGATATACTATACCCCCAAAAAGAGTATAGTATAACCAGACATTGTGTGAGTAGAGCATTATGTTTGCTGTATGACCATCAAAAATGTTTTAAGGGCACATAAACTGGAATGAGGCTGCAGCACAGATCAGCAAAAAGCAGAGCAGCCGTGACTCTTCCCCTCCTTGTATCCTTGACGCACAGTGTGAGCGTGTGTGCAAGGTTGTGAGAGACAGAGCCATATAGGGAGGCAGGTGAAAACAGAGTTTATATGGATCCGTCCTGACCTCTGGAAGGGAGAGAAAAAGCGAACAGGGCAGGGTTTATTAGATTACTACTGATCTCTGCTGACGGACTGCCCTTCCAAGGCACACAGACACATTGAAGACAGGACTGAAACTCGGCTCAATACTGCCACCAAGTGAAAATAAATATGACAAGTCACTTCTCCAGAAACACTCCTGCTATGGTTAAATAATAACCATAATTTCCAACTCTTAGGGATATATTTTCTTTATGGCCAAATCACTGATTTAACTAAAAATGTATTCAGTATGACTCTTCAGGAAGAAGAAATGTTGCTTTATTAAAAATGAATCAGCAACATCAGAACATTGAATAACTTAATCACAATAGGTGGGACTTGAACATGTGTCTTGGACAGTTATACAGTAAGGGAAACTCTTATCATCGGCACAAAGGCTTTAAAAGGACCGTCACATGCTGGCTAGTTATCAAATTTTCATTTATTCTACATGGACATGATGGACGATGTTTGTTTGTTTTTTTATCACAAATGGTTTTAGGAATATAAAAGTGAAGGTGTGAGTGTACCAACAGAAAAATGTGATGTGAAGTGTCACATAGAAATTGGGTAATTGATAACATAAATGTTAAGGAAATGTGCATAATTATTCAATCACCAATTGATCACACTGTGAATGTGAGCTGCAACTAACAATTAATGTCATAATCGATTAACCGGTCTATTATTTTCTTGATTAGTCGTTTGTTGTATCAGAAAGTGTCCAAAAGTAGTCAAAATGGCCATCACAATTTCCTAAAACTCATATTAAAATCTTCGAGTGTCTTGATGTGTACCAGCAAATAATCCAAAACTCGAAGATATTTACTTTACTATTACATAAGACAGGAGAAAAGCAACAAATCCTAGGTAATGCATGGCATGTTTAAGTAAAAGATTACTCAAATGACTAATCATTTATCAAAACTGTTGCTGATTAATTTCTTGTTGATTGACTTGCCGATTAATCGAGTAATTGTTTCAGCTTTAAAGAATGTCACATCATCTTTAAACGTAATTTAAAAGTACAGCAATAAATGCATTTAAATGTTTGAACAACACTTTAAGGCAGGAGAGAGGAAGACAAAATACAAAAAACAAAAGTGGTGGTCAAGTATTTTCCGTGTTTCGCATCAGAGTTCTACCTGTACAGAAGTACATGGCGTCCACATATTTTTGACCATATTATTACCACAAACATTTCCCAACTTAGCCGTCAGTCCATTGGTTATCATTTCTTATGACGTATTTGTTTTTAGCCAATCGGGTTAGTTTCGTCACCCGGGTGCTGTTGCGGGAACTGACGGACACTCAAACCAGCTAACCAAGCCGGAGAAAGTCCCAATCAACAAGTGTTCAGTTGAGAGGACAGAGACCTACCAAAATCGAGTCTTTTATGTGAGTTGTCGAAGCAAGACTAAAACAGGCACGCTAATGAACGTGTAGTGTGTATAGCGTAAATCCATTCAGTTAGACTCTTCTAGCCAGCTAACGTTACTAGCTAATCTAAGGAGATAAAGTGCTTAGCTACCGCTAGCTCCATCAATTGTGCTGAAAAACACCGGAAGTGAGGTAAAACTTGCTTCAAAATAATAATGCCCCCCTGGCTCTCGCTCTATTAATCTTTAGTTTGTTATGAAAGATTCGGCATAAGATGTTGTAGCAAGCAGCATTTAACATCTGTAAAATGTCCCCTTTTTTTTTTTACCAGTTGTTTATGCGATCGCCAGAGTAGTCCTGGTGCTTATTTGTGTATTGCATGTTTATTGACAAAGGAAATAATAACTTGAAATATTTGATTACAGTGCTTGCTTAGCCTGTTATTTACATTCACAAATACCGTCCATAAGATATAGGCATATCTTATCCAATTAAAGCCATTTATGCCACTCGTAATATAACGTATTTATAAAAGCTTTGTAAATATCTTAATTCCTTAAATTAATTTCTGAATGAATGAAAACAAGCAGTAACACTTATAATTGAAATTGAATTAGTTTGAACTGTTTTCGCAACACTTCTGATGAATGCTGTCTAAGGGATTTCTGTTTTTCTTGTCTGGATTAGAACCGGGTGATATTTAATACATAAAGCCTAAATCTTTTCACAAAGTCATAAAGTTGTGGCAATATTTTACAGTATTTAATCTTCACTTAAAATAAGTCGGGAGGGTAGGTGTTCTCTCCAGTTATTTACTCCAAATGAATATCTGCACCAAATAGGCCTACTGATTATCTTTCTCATTGATTGCCAGTATTTTGTGTTGTTATTCACAAAGAAAAGAACAGAGCGATACACATGATCACATTGGACATTTAAGTCTTTACTTATGTCATAAAGTTTGTTTAAAAAAAAAAATGCTACACACATGAGGTGTAATTTCTTTCCCTAATTTTTTTTGTCTTTGTCAGTTGTCTGGGTTCCTATTGGCTGATGGAGTGGACAGTATTACGATGTCTCACAGACTGACCAAGGAGGAACTTGATGAACAGTTTGAGCAGTTCATGAAGGAGGTAATGTAACATAATGTACAGGCCACTACGTTACTGTTCTTAGATTATCATGTCATGCATTTAGGGTTGCATGAATCGCACTGTATGGAAAGAGGGATTCATCTGTAAAAAATGCTTTATAAGCCTTTTTCAAACATGGTTAGGCCACTTTACTGTCTTCACCTGTCTGTTAAAGTGACGTCTTTCCGTCATTCAGACAAAAATGTTATTTATTTATTTATTCACTCAATTGTTCTAATACTTATTTAGCATTCTGTTGTTCTTCACTCCACCTGAACCATTCGTCTTCAATGATGCAAAGTGTTGACAAGTGGTTTTGTCAACAATTCTGTGAAACCCCTACTACTGTCTGAACGTAAAATTTACAGAGGCACAAAGAGGTTAGACTGGAATGAGTGACCCTGAATTCTCAACATGGCAGCTGACTGAAAGCACGTGTCATTCTGTCCGAACTCCACCTCCAGCTTTCTCACAAATTATAACACTTACTGGATGTTAACTTCTCTTCTTTAAAAGTGCTATAATCCTTATAGAAGAATGAGTATCAGACTTATGGTTTAATATTCACAGTCTTATCCTGATGGCCTCTCTCTGATGTGAACCTGGTTTCCTGATTTCCAGTCTGTTTCAGATGACTCTGACAAGCATTCCGGTGCTAAAAGCATTCAGAAAGCAGCACAGAAAGCAGCAGTGCCTTGGTGGCAAGATGAAGAACCCAGCGGTGGAGGAACAGGGAAAGGTAATAATGAGGAGAGGATTCTCCATGAAATAACACCCATCATGCTGGACATGTTAGTCTGGCACTCTTCCAGAATGACAATGTGTCTGTGGCTGCAGTTTTGTCAGCGTTTGAGCTCTGCCGTCCAGGGAGGAAGCTAAAGGGGATTTGGGCATATGTTATGGGATTTTATAACGGCAATTATTAGCTTGCACTAATCAAGTGCCCATAAAGTCTGTAATGGAAAAACCAAATGGAGGTCACTGGCTCACAGGGGAATATCTGAGAGAGGAGGAGACAGAATGGCATTATAATTCCTCTTCTATGCTGCTATACATAAGGTACAATTGGTATTCAGACGTATAATCTACCTCAGTTTATTCAATACTTTATGCACTATGGATTGGATGAATGTGAATATGGACTGGGCTGAATCGACATATACATGTAGCGGGACTATTTATTATGATAATTATAGTGTAGTTAAATGTTAAATGTCTACATCCCAAATGTGAAAACATATTTTCTCAAACAGCTTCTAACTCCGAGAGATGTGTTTTACATGAGCATGCTATTCTCTGCCAAAGTTAGTACACTAGTCTTTCACATAAGAGATTTTATTTGACTGTTTTTGTCTTGGCTCTTCTCACTGGTTTGAAGTGGGTTGGACTCAGATGGAAAAGGGTGATGTCACACCCTTCTATCTTCCAGTCAGGATTAAACCACGCTTGAATCAGAATGTGATGTGTTTTTTGTTACCTGGGTTCAGAACTTTGAATCCACCCACTCCACTTAGTTGACAGTTTTGTCTGATATCTGAAAAGGATGTTTGGTTAATGTCAATCCACACTCAGTCCTGATGAAGCAGACTTTGATTGTTTTCATTGGCTCTAAAGGGAAAATTCTGCACTTTATTTGTGGATGTCCAATAAGTAGTCCTTAAATGGTAAATGTAGTTTGTTGAAGCAACAAATTCCTCAGTGTGTGCTGTATTGACCCAGAAAACAGATTTTTCCTGCTCACAGAGCTGTGCCGGCAGTGCCTACATTTACCAGGATGAATTGCGCGCAAGCTTCCGTCCGACATCGCCTCTTCGCACTCCCTCTCTCCACTGCATCTCTTCAGCCATATACTCTGTCTCGAATCATACGGCTGAATATCCAAGTCAGCAAAAACTATTTAAAATGTATCCTCGTCCATAACATCCTCTGCACTTATATTTTTGGACGCCAGCTCCGCTGTTTGCAATACAAGTGAAGTCAAAGAATAAGTTCTGTTTTTGATCAGCATCTAGAGCATGGCGCCCCCTGGCTTCCCAGAAAATCCAAGATGAAACAACAGCCTGTAGTTCTTCCTCGACTCTTACTAAGTCACATCAAATGGCAGCGCTTGATGCAGGAACAACAAAAGATTTTGCAGCAGGTAAACGGGAACAGGTTTTCTCAGTTGATATAGCACGCACTGAGGAATGTATTGCTTCAATTGACTACATTTACCATCAACACTTATTGGACATGCACATTCAATGTGGCAAATGTCTCTTTGAATATCAAAATGAGAATGCTGCTGTTGCACCAGCTTTTTGCTTGTTCAAATAAAGCTTAGTTTGAATGTAGTGTGGGAGGTTCACTGTAACTTGGAAAAAGCTGGTTGTACCATAGAAGTTAGTTTCATTTAAGAGTAAAGATGTAACTTAAGATCTATCCTCCTCCAGGAGCTAATTGCCAGTTACAACATACACTTGTAATGACACTGACATGCATGTCCACTATTGTGCTTTACAATTACCATTTCTTGGAATTGTGTAATTTGATGCTGTATTCAGGTAAGATGCGGATTACTGATAACTGATTGTTGATGTTATTATTAGAACTGAAAGCATTAGTTAATTGATGGATATGCAGCTTTCTTCAAATTGTATTGATAGTCAATTGAATATATTTGAGTTTTGGATTGTTGGTCGAACAAAACAAGCTATCAAAAAATATCACCTTGCACTACTTTTTGATAAATAAATAAAATAATTAATAACTTAAAATAATCTGCAGATTAGTCAATATGTCTATTGTTTGGTATTGAATACAGCCTCATAAAGCCACTGGGGGCTTAGACTTGTTTAAAGCTATTCTGGCTGGTTAGCTCAGGTCGAAGTTTCCAATAGAAACAAAAGTGTATTCTTTTTTTTTTGTACATGCTTGTGTCTCCATCCTACTCATCGACATTACCTTCCTCTCTCTGTCCTGCTCTAAACTTCTGACTGATCTCTCATGACTGTCCCTCCTCGTCCAGTTCCAAGCATGGTGCTTCCAAAAGGCTGTTTTCTTTCTGCTTCTCTCATAACACCGTCCTGTCAGCCTGGCTCAGCGGATATTAGGAACTTTCTTTCCCTGAACTCTCCTCTTTATGTTCAGCAAGCAGTGGAACACACGTGTCCAGCAGCTTGTGTGTGGATCCTGCAGAGTAAAGAGTTATTTACTCTATTTGGTCTTTAAGGGTGCTTTCACAAACCAACATTTAATCTGTTTTAATCAATTTCTGGTGCCGTTCAACCCCTGGTGTGGTAAATTAGGGCAGTAGGGAACGCAGTAATCTTACTGAGGTGCAGACTAAAACAACCGGTCGGAGACCGCTTGCCTGAGGTGGTCTCAGACCATTCCAAGCAAATTTTGCAATTTCTGCAATTCCCTGCACAGAAGCTTTCAAGACCTAAATTAATTTGCTTCTTCTGACCCGCCCCTCAGCAAATTATGTTTTTATCAGGGCGGCTTTAATGCATGCACTGTGAAAATAAACCAGATTAAACTCTGATTCCGTATAGCCAAACAGACTATTGCTTGTGAAAGCGACCTGTAAGGTTATTCAAAAATGTTGGTTACCAGTAACCTTATAAAAGCAATATAAGACCCATTTGAGTCTTAATTAGTCCTTGGGAAGTGTTGCCCTTTGTGAGATATTGTAACATAGCATCTAGTCATCAAATATCCCTCACTGCTACTATGTAACAAGGAAAAATATGCAATTCTGTAGAATAGTGTGTGTTCATTTCACAGCTTTGTATTTGTCTGTTTTGAAAAGCTGTCCCTTTTTCTGTTTACGCTCTTTCCCAAGCAGACATGGCCAAAAGCAGATTTATCAAAGCCAATAAGTCTGAGACTGAGAGCAGCAACGGTGAGCGCATCACTATGGAGAGCGTAGCGATCTTTTAGACCACGTTAGGGCGGGCTTACTGTGAAGACAGGTCGCTGCCAAACTGAAGTAAAATAAGATTAATCCAGTCCACCCAGATGACTGTGTCAAATAAATGGGCTAAAGAGGAAGGGGAGCCCCCCCCCCCTTCTTTTTCTATTCCTTCTGTGAAACTGTTAATATTTGCCTTTTTATTAATGGACAGCACTCTGTTGTAAAATCACAATTGATGGCAGGGGATTTTTAAATAAAAGCTGGCCAGTGTGTGTAGATGAATGTAAACAAAGCCTGGTGTAGTTTAGATGTCACATTCTTATAGCTATTCCAGATTTAATTTGACAGTGCACCAACATTATTTCCTCTTTTTTTCTTCCTCCTGTCTGAAGTCGTCAGCTCGGAGCCCTTTTATAAACCAGTCCCCAAAGCTCGCTGCAAAGCTCTTGGTAAACCGGTTCAGTTGGGAACAACCCACAAAGATACAGTCTCTGAGGTTTCCCAAACCGTGGAGAGACACAGAACTCCGTCTGATGGCTCTGACAGTGTGAGCAGTGAAAGCCTCTCGTGTGTGTCAGATGAGAGGAGCCCTGATGAGACACTCTCTGATGACACTTCACCAGCCAGCACTGATAGTCATTCCCAGGGGGACAGTGACGATGGTAACTTCAACTCAAACCCTCAAACCCTCTGGTAGCAGAGCACTAGTCCCTCAGCAGTAGAGTGATGGATATCACTAGCACCACTAGTTCTGTTGTGTTTTTGTCTTTGTGTCCATTCATCTTTTAGTTTTCATTTTGTATGTTAAAGTTTTTCTACCTGCCACATGAAACTAAAAGTCTTGTATGTCTTCTTACCGATGCATTAGATATATCTATTACATAGGAGGTTATTTGTAAAATATTTTGATAAACTAGTAATTTCCTTTACCTTCCTTTTAACTTAAATGTTTCCAATTTAACTTTAGAATTTTTTTTGTATTACTATAAGAACTGAACAGGTAGTGGACAGTGGGTGGCAATACGGGGCCATGCGTATTAGTAGTACACAGTGTGTGTCCTCCAGCCATCTTAACATAATGAGGGCACATAAATTGTGACATTTATCATCATCTAGCATGTGGTATATTAAGGATGACCAAAAAGCCTCATGCAGGAAAAAGAAAGACAAACATCTAGTAAGTTGTGTCTTCACTGACAGATGAGCAGAAGTGGGTACAGAAAGGAGAGGAAGGATATTCATTCTGTGAAAATGTCCTAATTATTCACACACTGTTTCTGGTTATATAGACCTTTGTCAGCCATCACGGCTTGAGTCAAACACAGATTCATCCAGGTTCCATCAACTTGTACTCACAATCAGTCCTCACCTGCAGCTGGATGTCCTCAGTGTTGAACGACAGTTGACACAAGAGGAATAGAGGCTCTAGAATAATTACCTTTTAAGAATAATAAATAGATTATCTACCTACTTTCAGGTATTAGTCCTAATCTCTGAATAAGGTTGACTCATGCTTCTCTATGACCCTTTCCTCCAGGACTGCTGGGATCTGGGAAGACTTTCAGGAAGTCTTTGAGGAAGTCTGTTCAACAGGAGGAAGAGGATCCAGGAGATGCTGGTTTGAAGGAAGCTGGGCTGAAAGCAGTTGATATCAGCAGAGACGGTATTGAGCTAGAGGGTGAGTCATGGTGGTAGCTGTGGCCGGCAGCATTATGTTTTTGGTTTCTACGTCAGTCTGTCAGTTCTTTTCACGTTAAAGCAATATCTCAGGAACTTCTTGAGGGAATTTCTTCAAACCACACAAATGTCCAACTACACTCAAGGATGATCAAAGGTCAAGATCACTGTTAGCTCACATTCGTTCCATTCTTGCGATGTCTGTGGGAACACCTTTAGTGAACTTTTTTTTAAATGTGGCGTAATCGCCCACTTATACTCAGAGATGAACTGATTTGATTTTAAGGTCAAAGGTCACCGCGTCCTCACGTCCACCCCATTCTCCTGAATGGGATTTCTCAGGAACTTCTTGAGGGAATTTCTGTGAGTTTGGGACAAATGTCCACCTGGACACCTGGATGAACTGATAATAACTAGGGGGTCAAAAAAAAAAAGAGAATTCATATGCTAATTATGACTATTTCACACAAATGTCTAACAGGGTAAAATTATGAAGTGATGACATTTTGGACAGACATGGACGTAAACTGCAACATGACTGATTTGTGGAGGCATACAATCATTCTAGATTTGAAAGGTTTTTTTTAGAAAAACAGACATCTGCAGCTGCCCAACCTTTTCCATAATGTTTCATTGTAGAAGAGTCACACTTGTGCTCTCTTTGTGCAGACTCAGTGATGGTAGCAGCTGCTAACACGACCGCTATCGGCTTGGACACTATAGAGGAAGAGGAGGAGAAAGCCAGGTTCTTTGCCCAACTAGAGGCAGGAGCTCCATCAGCTATAGATTACTCCAAGCTGAACCGAGAGCTGGGCTCAACCAGTTCTGCCATCGCTACTATCCTCAGGTATGTATGCAGCCATGCTGTTATATTACACCCTCTAAGCACTGAAGGACAGAAGTAGTCTGAACAGATCAATCCTGAAGGTGTCACTCGATGCTCTTTTGTTACAGACAATAACACACACACAATGGAAGATGTTTTGGTGCCAACACAATATTTTGGTTTCCTAGACTAAACATGATTGAAATCAGCACAAACTTGCTGTGAATGGCTTGTTTCAACTTGATGAATGTACACGCGTTGTTTTTTTTGTTTTTTTAAATCTGATCATTAACTTCACACCTTTTAATTACTTTAAATGACCACCTATTCTGCCATTAATCAGAAGGAATACAAACCGTATTTCAAATCACAGAGCTTCAAGTCCTGCTTTCTTGCAAAAATATATCATAATGGCACTATAATTAGTGGTATTACTGCAGCTGTCAACCCTTTGTCATTGTATACTAAGACAGAAAGTAGTGAATGACAAAAAAAACATCTTGTTAAAGGGAAACTTTTTTTGATTTTCAACCAGCTTTGTAATCGTTGCAATGCGGGTGGTATGTGCAAATGGTTGATGTTCTGCAAAGATACAGAGAACGGTTGAAAGTCAACATAGTTCTCCTTTTATTTAAAGAAGTTCATGACTTAGATGTGAGGTGGTCGAGGGGATTAAACAGTCATGGAGATTTATGAGAGAATACACTCTATTATAGGTGGTGTTACACTGTTCATCTGAGGATGTTTACCTGCGAAGACCTGTATAAAGATTCTGGGGAAGCTGTTGGAGTGGGAGAAATTTCCTGGCGACTACTGAGTTGCAAAGGTTGATGGGTTGCAAATTGTAAGCCCGTTCCATCATAGACTGGTTTTGTATGTATTAATCGTAATTTCAAAAACAAACAACATATTGTATATTCTCTGAGAGCATTGCGTAGCCTATGAATAGAGATGCAGAGGCCTAGATGTAATAAATACACTGAATATAATTGAATAATGGTTTACATGCAGAGTGCACTTGTAAAAATAATCTCAGTTTACAACTAGTTTTATAAGAAAGATTCCCCAATCAACAAAATGAAACGCTGCAACAAGAGAGTAGTTACAACAATATCTCGGTGTCTCTATTTCTACCAACTTTTTCTTGTTGAGGAAAATAAGTATATTGACACAGTCGTGTTTAACATTGGAGTGCAGCCTATGGTCATAATCAATCCAACGGCTGGAAACACTAAGGCTGTATCCAATGTATTTTTTTATTTAATTGAAGCTTTGATGAGGTTTACGAATGTAGCTTAGGATAAGTGAAAAATAAAGTATATAACCAGAAGTATGCAAGGCAGGATCTAAAGTTCTATTTCAGTCTGGATGGTTTGGGTTGACTAGACGAATCTTGTTTAACTTTGATGATTAAATGCTGTTATGAAAACTATGTTTAATTTCTGAGGTTCGGGGTAGATATTTTACGACACTCCTCCCTCGATGATATTAACTTTGTCTGAATGGGGCTTTATTAGCAGTTCATCAGCCCTTACCAGGTGTGCTGGAAGTTATCCCAGTGGAATTGCATACTTGCAGACCTCATGCTTACTTCTGGAGTCTTGGATACAGAGTCTTTGCTGCTGTTCTGCCCTTGAAGATCAAGGTTGTGACTGTAATGTAATGAGAATGAATATTGTCCCTCCAGGAGAGTTGAGGAAGTGGTGGAGCAGAGTGATGATGATGATGATGAAAGGAAGGCCAGAGTCCCAGAGACGGTCAGAGAGTCTCCAGGTAAGACTAGTAAACGTTGGTAACCCTCTCTTTCTGTTTCCTTTATCTCTGTCTGTTTTGTGTGATTCTCAATCAGATCTTTTCTCTCTCAGCCTTTACAGGATCTCCACATTACAGTGAAGATTTTGAGGAAGAGGAGAACGGAAAAGAGCAGCTGGAGGAGGTTTGTAGTTAAAATCTATGATTTTACTCAGAAAATGTCCTTTTATAAATTAGGACTTTATGGATAAACCCAGTCCACTCACCAACTCTTTTAGAGCTATCAACTACATGACTACACGGTGATTGGCTCAGTTGTCATCATGTGACCTTAGTATGGAACCGCAGTCATGTGCCAGATGGCCGTATATTTGTGGGAAATGGTAACCCCTGTATAAAAACTTGTTGCGCGAAATGTAACAAGATAACATATTGTGTGCATTATTAATTAACTTGTTCGTTAAAGATTCTTTTTTTAAGGAAGCTGCCTTCAAACATTGCATACTTTTTAACTTTTAGTACGTACTTAAGCTGCCCTTACAAAGTACATACTGTTGTATGTAGTATGCATTCAGTTGAGACATACTACTTGGTCATAACTTTGCGTCTTGAACTTTGACCCTCTTGCCCTTATGACTGTAGCAGTCCATAGCTGTCAATGAGCTGTCATCAGACTGCAAAATGCTTGCATACTGCAAAATGTGCCACTATGCAGTAGAACATCCTGGTATTTTCAGCAAATAGCATTCTATGTATTGGGACATGTTAAGTCCTGTAAGTCGCTTTGGATAAAAGCGTCTGCTAAATGACTGTAATGTAATGTAATGTAATGTAAAGTCTTTTTTCTGGCATACTAATATGATAGTTTGGGTATTGGACTGCACCAATAATCTCAGCTGTATCTTCATAGTTCTAGTGTGCCGACCCCAGGGGAGGGCTGAGGTGTAAACTAAAAAATAAGTTGTCCGTCTTGTTACAGAGGAAGTAAACACAGTTTAAAGATAATCGCTGATAAGGATATATTCTATACACAACAAAAATGACACAAGGGAAATAAAAAAATCCACATTCGATGATTAGCTGCCGTACTTCCTCAAGATGAAAAGAGTTTACCTGCTGTTAACATGCTTTATATTCACTGGATGGTATCAGAGCAGCAAACAGGGTCAATATAATTGGTGATGACATTAATGAGACATCTTGCTACATGATTCAGTAATTCATTTTTTTCTTTTTTTCAGAAGTCCAAAATCTCTCTTATTCTTGCCAAAGGTAAGATAAAAAGACTTGGTGTTTCACTGAGGTCATGTGTGGGTGTTTGGAGGAATACAATCTTACAGTCAAAGAGAAAGTGGAATTGGGTTTGTCAGTCTCAGAAGCCTGAGACAAACAAGCCGTACACAGCACTAACACATTTAAGTAATGAAGACATAATAATACTAATAATCAATGTTAATGTGTAATCTTATTCAAATGTCTCAAGTTCCACGTTCTCTATTATTATGTGACCAATAATTACAGAGAAGCAGTCGTTAGCAATGAAAATCTCAGATCTCAGGCTCCCTTTAACGGTGCTCATTAAATGTGCTCATTAGTGTTGTTTGAAATTACAGACTGCCTACTCAAACTATATATTAGTGCTTTACTGCTATACTAAACTGCTATAGTGGGTTGTTACCATGAATAACGATATGTTTTGACAGCCAATCTGAAAAGACAAACTTTAACTGTACTTTTGTCTCAGTTTCTCTCCATGATTCCCTGGATGACACAGGGGGAGAAGACAGAAAAAAGGACGCAGCAGGGCCACTGGACAGAGGTAACACTAACTAATAGGGACAAGTAAGGATGAACAGAGTCCACGAGCCTAAAACAAAACACGCACCAGACTGTATGATGCAGTCTGGAAGTTAACAAGATTATTTTGTTTCATGGAATTTGCATTTTATATATAACAATAAATATTCCAAATGTGCAGAGAACAAGCTTTATTTAAGGGCAGCCAGTGTCATACTATTGCCCATTTTTGAAATGTATTGCTCCATTCATTATCACGATTGGTTCACAATGGATCTTTAATGCCATCTCATCCTTTTGGAAAAAAGTAGCATACTCATTCTTGAAGATTCTAGATCTAGAGCAACCAGATAGATACATATTAATGAGCAGACTGACTGTTACAAATTAATAATATATATATATATATATATATAAGTGTTCCATTTTTTTTAATTAAATATTGAGATAAATATCATTCTTTAGACATTTCAGTCTTAGAAAATCATAGCTTACATTCTGATGAAGTGTTTCCTCCTTCAAACAGCAAACTGTATGTATTTTCGTACAATAAATCACATAGCTTCCTTTGTTTCTTATTAGTCAAATCCAAGACCTCACCATTCATTTTAAGATATATGTAATTTTTCAGCATTAAAATGACTAGACCTATGTTATATATTTTGTTGTGTTGTGTGATTTCATTATCCCATAATTATGATTGAGAGACCACTAGCGGCAGAAAATGACAACTTGTGTGATTTAAGTTTTATCTTGCATTGTATTTTGTATCAGAGTACTCTAAACTAGTTTTCTGTACAGGCCAGTCGTATGTTCAGAGTGGAGCCTCAGACATGGAGGCTCTTCATGAGGCCTACAGACAGATCCATGTCGTGGAAGATTCAGATGACCATCGTCACCATCATTCATCTCTGGAAGGGAGGGGGAGGATCAGCAGACCTGTGTCTCCATCCTCCCCTCCTCAACATGCCACACAGACTCTTCAGCCGGCTTCTACCAACGACTCAGGTCAGACACCAACAACATACATTCCTACATTGGGGAGGATTTCATAACCAGAGCAGAGTGTCTGGGGGTTCTCCCCCAAAATAATATTAGAGTTTCAGAGTGTCTGTTTCCTGCATTCTTGTAACTTTTAAAGAATGAAAATAATAAAATAATAACAACATTGCAACAGCATTCTTATGTTAAATACTTTTTATTTCACTTTTATATCTCAGGAAGAAAAAAAATAATTTGGCCCTCTAACATGAACTTTGCTTAAATCTCTAAACTTATATTCATTAGTTTAACTTTTTAATTTTTCCCCCTATGCTTGAGTATTTCTTTCTCTTAGTATGCCTACTCTCCATTTCTGTCTCTGTCGCTCCCTCACTGGAGGCTCCTTACAGACATAAGGTGTCACCGGCAGCACTGCGCTCTGAACGCATTATTTCTAATCTACTGCCGCGCCGAGCGAAGACCAACTTTGGACACTGCGCACTGTAATGTGGGGGGCGGAGCTCAAACCGCGTTGTGGAGCGAGCAGATCTGTTCCTTCAGGAAAAAACATAGCTGTATTGTTGTCATGCTAAAATTTGTCATGAAAGGAGCAAAAACATGAGAATTGTGAAACCTTGAGAGGGCAATGAATAACAGGAGTCTCTGAAGAAAATCGTGAGAGTTTGCAAGTGTGACTACCAAACAGTAAAGAGTATTTGGGGAATGGTGGACTCCGTCTGTCTGTCTGTCTGTCTGTCTGTAGGATTCACTGGTCTAACTGGAGGAATGATGCCTCTACAAGGGGCTGATTACTTTGTAAGCGACAACCAGTGTATCCTTTACAACTCTCAGTGGAATTGAGTGAAACATTCAGGCAGTCCTTTTCACTGGTAGATACTGTATGATCATAATAGGACTCAAGTATGTTGAATCAACATTTTGTTCATGTATCTAGAGTTCCCCACTGCAGAAGAGTTGATGAGACCCATCCGACCAGAGGAGGACCACATCAGAGGCTTCACCCTCCAGCCTGCCAGGTGAGGACTCTACTAGGAATTGTGCAAAACGAAGACTTCCCAAAACGGTTCTGTACATGTTATGAACATGTAAAAACAGTATTGATGGTAGAGCATGCATAGAAATAAAACTGTAATCCAGTTCAGACAGAGTTGTCAACTGAACTAATATCACTTTCAAATGAAGCTTTGAATGTCTGTCTTCATATTTTATGACCCTAAAAAAAAAAATCCTCAAAAAATGTGACACAATTTGAATTAAGTGATTCATCAGACTAAATGAGCTAGTCTTTTTTTTTTTTTTTTTAAATCATTTAATCCAACTTCTTTAAATAATATAACTTTATACAGGTGCATCATTTGCATGTGAGGAGTGGAAGAGCAAACTGTGTAACACACCAGCAAATATGAAATGAAGCAGAATATTTATTTAAATAAAAGCATGTTGTGAATTTTGGAAATTATTACATCTATCTTTTCGCATCATATGTTGACTTTTGAACTTAACAACGCTCTGGAATTATTGGAAATGTTTCGGTAACAAGATTGTGAAACAATCCTATGCAGGTGCTGTGTGCGCAATACTCAGATAAATTCTTGGTCGGTCTCACTCAGGAAGCTGCCGATAACGCGATGCTCCACTTAAAAAAAAAAAAATCCTCTCTGCAAAATCCTTCCGCTCACGCTCCCCGCTCACTGCAGGTATCATGTGACTGAAGAAGATTCAATATTAATTTGTATTGGATTATTTTGGTCGACAGTTTACCAAAATATCTGATAATAATAATAAGCCTAAATCATGCTAATAATGATACCTAATAATAAGCCTACCAGTTGCTTTCTCTGTGCCCCAAGGCCTAGCCTGTGTATTTGTTTTAAACATGCAAATAACAACAATATCTTTCCATCAATCTGATATTTAATCAAGCCATATTACCGATAACAATAACAACAGTAACACAACATGTTTTTGAAACAGTTTCAGCGTGGTTATCTCTTAACATTTGCTGATTACAGTGCTATAGGACTTGAGGACCAAGAAAATACATCCCGCTTCTTGGAAAGGACTTTCCCAGATGTGACTTCTCCAGACTCACAACTGAAGCGAGCAGAAAAGCCTGACCCTGTAGCGGGGACACAGGCAGCCAGGGGGTTGACCAGCCCCCCCTCCAGCTCCCCAGACCCTCCCAATCTGACGTGGAGCATCAGACAGGAAGTAGAGAAGCTGATGCAGGATCAGAACAAATACTCTTCTTCCACGTTTTCTCAGGCTGGCAAAGCTAAGAAACAACAGGTGAGAAAACTTTTTCTCCATTTCAGGATTGCTTGGATTTGTTATCGTATCAGACGGAACACTTTGTGGATGGGATCAGATCCAATAGAGTAAAGCCTAGGCTGTAGTAGTCTGCTGTTACTGAAATAAAGTGGGCCTAATGTTTCCCCCAGGCCTCCCACGGATCCACTGTTTCTCATTCCTCTACATCTTCAGTGAGGAAACCCACCGTGGCTCCTGTGAGAGGCAGGAGAGTGGAGGGGAGGACAGCAGTGACTTCTAGATCCTCAGGGCTGAGCAGAGCTGCTGCCTCAGCCAAAACCCAGCCTTCTGTTTCCCATCCTCTGCAGCATTCACCAGAGAAAGCCAAAGTCACAAAGCGCCAAGAAAAAGAGGACCACACAGGTTACTAGTGGCACTCACACATTAAATATCAAGTAATTAAACAGCTCTGACTATTTTAGATAAAGGGATGTGTCTCTCGCTACAAAAGGTTTACACATTTATTTTTCTTTGCTTTTAATTTAACACAAAGTTTCTATCTTTTTCACGTTATTTGTTATCTTTGGAATTCATTTTCGAACTTCTGAGTCCCTTCGTGTCTTCATAATTCAGGAGCATGGTGTTGAGGTGTGCCATCAACATGTCATGTTTGGAGCTGTTTAAGATGCATAAGATGTATAAAGATGCCTTATCTGTCTGTTGGATTAGCAGAGCCTGGTCTGAAGGTGAGCGGTGAACTGGTGGCATCTGTTCAGTCCTTGGTGGCTGTCCTCCAACAGCAGATAAACACCAGCAGTCACCAAGGCGCCACAGACACACAGGAAGTCACCAGACCGACACATCATCTTCCAAATAACGTAGGAAAATACTAAATCTCCAGCTGACTTTTGAGTGTTTGAATGACATACGTTATATAATGCTAACTCAGCACAAAGTGTGTGTCCAGCTCTGTCGCCATCAGAGCAAATTAAGGAAGCATGCAATAAAACATGCAAATTATTATGAAAACATTTCAATTCAAGTCCAAATGCACAGAAAATCCCAGCAGTTTTTGATGTTTTGTTGTCTTGAATCTTCCCATTTGTAGGTGAGTAGTCTGTAGCCGCTAAGGTCTTGTTTTAGCGCTGAGCTCTTATTGATGATCCACATGACTATAGATGCAATCCAGAAGAATTAGATCTAAAATCGAAACATTCAGCTACACATACGCATTTATGAGTCATGTGATGTCAGTGTTGATGTCTGACTTCCAGAGAGAGGAGGACGGCTCTCTGGTGGAGGAGCTGAGAGTCCAGCTGGCTCACAAAGAGAGGGAGCTGCAGATGATGAAGGAAGGCGCAGAGGAGCTCAACTCACTCAGACAGCAGAACTACCTTCTGCAAAGCAAGGTGGTCAAACACTCACAGCTCAGGAACTTTCAACACAAAACATTTATACAATGCCTTGCCATCTTATTGTTGGCTGTAGACTCCTTTATTTGATTAGATGCAAATAGAAAGTCAGGACATTTGTTGTAGCAACAACGCTAGATCAAAAGTAGAAATAAGCTGTGTGGTTTTTTTCTCTCCTCAGCTGCGAAGTGCAGAAGAAGCCAGTCAGAAGAAGAGATGGGCCGAGGCCACTGACTCTGCTTCAGAGGAAAAGCTCCAGCAGATTGATAAAGAAATAAAAGAACAGGAGACGCTCATTAAAGGTTACCAGCAGGTTGGTCTCCCTGAACGCGTATCTCTAAATGTGGTCGCCTTCACTGTTCATTCCTGTCAGTGGTTAATCTGTGTGTGGTTTTCACTTGTATCTTCATTTAATCAAATCTGTTTTGGGATATTTTTTTCTGATACCCTGTAATTCAAAGCTCGTCGACTCTTAGGGTTTAGAGAAAAGTCCTTCCTGTGTTAGGGTGCCGGTATGCAGACAAAAAGACCTAACTTTACATTTAGTGTTTTCAAACCAAGAGAAATTCTCTCCCTTCGACCTAAATCGATACTAGAGTACTTCCTTGTTAAATGAATCAGGTAGTACAAGAGTTGAAGCAGCGGCTTTGTGTGTCTGACCAAGCAGCAATGGTCATCCTTGCAACCCCAAACCTTGAAAATTCTTTTAATTTTCAGAAAATACTACAATCCAACCAGGGACTTTTTGGGAGTTAATGTCTCTGGAACTTGTTAGACCTTGGTCCCTGCAGTTCAAACACAATGAATTCTTCAAAAGGTTCCTGGTCCTTGTGGAAGTTCCTGTTGATTAAAAGGGGCTTAAAAGTAAAAATGTCAATTTTCTGCTGACTACAGAGTAAGTGAGAAGGGAGAAGTGAATGTGTGGACGAGGGAGGGGATTGGGTCACAGCCTAAATGACCTTGTAGTCTGACTGAGATAATGTTACATTCCATTAGGGGTAAAACTTTCCCATTGTGCCTGCTCATTGGCCTAATTTATTCATTCTTAACATGAATGAGGGGACTGCCATCAAAAATCATAACTCATGTCTCAATCGCATGATGCAGTGCAGTTATCTTTTTTTCCATCTTTGCTTTTCTGCTTCTTTTTCCTCTTGTATTTTAAATACTTGTGCTGTTTCAGTGCAGTAAAACGAAGGTTTCTTTTACAGGAGAATGAGAAGCTGTATTTGCAGATGAAGGCTCAGCAGGCTAAGAGTAAAGCCAACGAAGAGGCCATGTTTAATGAAAACCAGAGGCTGCTGAATGAGCTGGCTTTCACCAGGTGGGTTCAGTAAAGGTGTTTGTCAGAGAGTTACCGATGTGAATACATGTTTGCTTGTGAATGTCTTTCAAGTAAGAATGTGCGTGTAAAATCAATGTTGGCCTATATATGATTTTTAGATTTATTTTTTTAAGGTAATGTATTATTAAATATTTGTATTCTGAATGGCATTTTTCCATCTTCACCAGGGAGCAGCTGAGTAAAACCTCAAGGACTGTGGGAAATGTGTGCTTAATGGATCACACACAACGCATTACAGACTTGTTAGCTCAACTTAATACATTTCAGGTAGGTACCACAGTCACTGAAACCGTTCAGAAGGGTGACCTATTCTATTCTCCAGCCCATACACTGAGAGTTAACTACAGAATGTACTAGAACTACATGTACACATTCAGATATTCTAAACTACCAACAGTGAATGAGTCATTGTCTTTCTTCTTTTTACCATACAACTTGTGAAGATTGCAATTACATCTATACAACCAAGGGTTCATTCATTCATCATTACTGAGGGCACATGTGCACATGTTGTTGTTTCTTAAGCGCTGACTTGAGTTCTGTTTCAGCCCCCTCAGTTACTAAAGAGATGTGTTTGTGTGTGCAGAGGAATGAGGCCAAGCTGTCTGAGGACTTCCACAGACTGAAGCAAGAAAAGCAGGCTCTGGAGGTCGACCTGGAGCTGATGAAGAAAGAGAGGGACCTAGCTAAAGCTCAGGCTGTGTCTGCCTCAGGTAAAACTGGATCCAGAACAGTGCCAGCATTTTAGAATATAAATCCAAAGACCAAGTTTCTTACAGACTTTTGTACTGCATATGTGTAAGCAATCTTTAGTTTAACTGACAATGTGTATCCATATTCTGAATGTGTCAGGTGACAAAACTTTTGAGATGCGGGTATTGGAGGACAAGCACAGAGAAGAAGTGGCAGCCCTGAAGAAGAAGCTGCAGTGGTTTGCTGAGAACCAGGAGCTGCTGGACAGAGATGCTTGCAGACTGAAGGCTGCTACAGCTGAGATCCACCAACTCAAAGAGCAGGTGAGGCTCTCTTACCTCTTATCGGTGTGTCCTTGGGCAAGACACTTAACCCAAAATGCTTTGCCATCAGTTTGTGAATGGGAGTGAATGCTAAGTTAGAAGATGGCTTGCATGGTAGCCACTGCCATCAGTGTATGAATGGGTGAATGATGACATGTAGTGTAAAAGCGCTCTGAGTTGTCGGAAAACTAGAAAAGCGCTATACAAGTACAGTCAATTTACCATTTACCTTCGGTATCCATCCACCATCAACTAGTCTGGATCACATCTGAAGCTCAGTTACTGGGTCAGCTTGTATAAACAGTGCAGGGTTAAAAACACAGTAAGGACTTGAAAAGCCACAAATCAGTCCGACTCAAATGGACCCCCAAAGAATGTTCCTTCAGATCCTGACAATTGTCAGAGTTAAAACAATAGACCTTTAAGAAAAAAAATATATATATTTTTAATTAAAAAAACCTTTTCGTGCACAAGACTATTACTGCTTTGTGATGTGTTCCATCATCATTGTTCTATTGTGCTAAGGACAAGTTGTCATTTTTGCAGGTTTGTGGCATAATTTGTTAGTATGGACATGCGTAGGTTTGAGTGTTTCACCACACTCCTCCATACAGATTAATAGTGACATATTAATCATAAACATTATGGATTTGAAGAACAACTTAACACCCAGTTTTAGTTTTAAATCCAACCACAAACTTAGCTCCAACTTCCCTGTGTCATATGACTTAGTTTTCATCATTACAGCTGTGTGCATTGTCAACATTACAGCATGCTTTAAACTCACACATAACTGCAGCTCTACTGTCTGTTGCATGCCCATCTCACTCTCAAACTTGTACCTACGGTCCTATTCATTCAAAATGACTGTCACACGATTTCCTCTGTGGTGGTCAGAAAGAATGTAATAGAACTCTCCACACCCTGAGAGAGGATTTCTGTTTGCATATTACTTGATACGTGGACATGACCCAGATTGGAGTGAGAGTGGTGGTGCTTTGTGTTTGGGATGTGGTGTACAGATTTAAAAAATGCTTTTGTCTGTAGGACAGAATTATAAAAAAAAGTTGGTTCAAAAAGACAAAGAACTGTTGTCATAAAGAACAGCATGGACTGCAACCAGAAATAAGTTTTTTTTTTTTCTTTAAACTGTAACAATGCTGGCTAGTTAAAGGGTTTGTAGGAGCTGTACAGTATGGGAGATTTCAAATAACTAAATAAAGAACAATGAATTGTTTTTCGATGTGACATGAATTTTCCATTCTACGTTTAAATCACAACACAGAAAACTAAGAGAAGAGGTATGATGTATTTCAGTGTTGCCCAGCAGAGGGCAGTAGAGACATTCAAATACTGAATGCAAACTTCATCAGTGTTCATGAGGCACAAGGGAGCTTTTTCTTTTTTTTAAAAGAAGACACATCATCATGCCAAGATGAAAAACAAGCAACGGTCCAAGCACAGCTTTGGAGGCAGAACCATGGGTTCCAACTCATCAATGTGGACAGTTAATGGCAGCACGACAGATGACAGAGGCTTTTGCATTAAAACAGTATCTTGGAAATATATACAACCATGTGTATCACGCAATCACAGCTAAAGTTTTTATGATAACTGAACGCTAATTTTAAGTGTGCCTGCCATGTGGGCTTGTTAGGCTGCAGCTGCTAAAAGAAAGTGACTTCTTGCAGTATCAGCAAGGGCTGAACATAAAAAATAGATTTTTCGAAATCACAATATGGCCTACTACAATTTTCAAATTCTAGGATGTGATTTGTGAAAGTCAAAATACTTTTTTAAATACAGTGTTGTGTTGCTGCAGAGATGTCCTGACCTACACATCATATTCTACAGACTATAGAAAACACCTTTGTTTGGTACAGATCCCAGCAAAATTGACACCATAATAATTTTAATGATTTTAATGAAAATGGAAAAAATGATGTAAAAATAATGATTCACTCTAATATTGCAATACATATTGCATTTGCAATATCATCCAAAAAAAAAAATGGTTCAGCTCTAGTATCAGCTATGATGTGTGACAGAAAGCCGTTTAACAGTTTTAATGCTGTTACTGTGTTGGAATTGACAGCTTGTCTCCTCTTTCAGGTAGAGAGACTGAAACTGGATGTGGGCAAAAGAAGCAGTGAGCAGCAGAGGAAGACCAAAGAGAAAACAGTGGACACCAGGAGGATGCAGGACCTTGAGCGACAGGTCTGTCACACAAACAAACAAGCTGACTTATCACACTTGTTACACTCTCTCTCCCTTCCCCCTCCACTTTATGCCTATCCATTATTTCTTAAGAGTCTTTCTGTCTTTGACAGGTGAAGGAGCTGGAGCAGATTCTAAGACGCAGAAACCCAAACTCCCTTCCTGCTCTGATCTACGCTGCAGCCGCGGCTGGCTGTCAAGAGGATTTAGCCGCCAAGCCGTCCCCACCCAGCAGGATCACCGCTCTGCTGGAGAGCAGGATCCAGCGTCTGGAGGCTGAGCTGGAGGGTCACGATGAGGAGGCCAAGCGCGGCCTGCGGGCCATGGAGCAGCAGTTCCAAAGGATCAAGGTAAAGCTAAAGTCAATACAGCTGTTATAACTGCTATATTATGTTGTCATCTCTCAGTGTCAACAATTAAAATGACCATGCAAGATCAATATAGTATTATAGTTATTGTTAAAACAGCACTTTTTAAACTGCACACATGTAACCTATGCTCAGTGAAGATGTTGTATGGGGGGGACCATAGTGAGGAAGCAGCAGCTAGGAGAATTGCAGAAGCTTGTGGCCTAAAGTCCTAAGAAGCTTCCAAGAGCCCTCCTGCAGGAGAGAAATTTAGATTTTTAAGACCTCCTGTTTTAAAAGCAAATTTTTATTCTTCGTATAATCCTTTGACATGTAAATAGTGTTTTTATCAATGAAGTAGTTGTGCCAAGTTATAAAATTCAGAGGTGCATGACACTTGCATATCCTTCACGCACAACGTGCATGCTGTGATTATGTCATTTTCTGGCGCATGCACCTAATGCTGGCTTCACTACGGCAAATCTTTTTTTGTAATCACTCTCACTGCCAGAGGGTGGAGACAAACGTTACACACTCCACCAAGACTTTTCTGCTAACTGGCCAGTCTATACTTTTCTGAATAAAACATTGCATATTACCTCAGAAAATATGTGTAAGACTAATATATATATATAATCAATTAACATCTCTTTGGTTTTACAATGAATTGCTCAAGTTGATCTCTAGTGCCTGGATTTTCTTTGTCTGAATTTTAAAACTAGATTTATGTACACCAGGGACAAACACATTGTCATAAACTGCATCAAAGTATCATGCAAAACAAACTTTGCAAATTGATTTAAGAAAGTATTAAATTGTGTGTCTGTGTGCACCGTTTAGCTCCGCTATGAGCAGCAGATCTCAGAGCTGGAGCAGCAGCTGGAACAGAAACAGCAGCTGGACGCAGCGGGGCCCGAGCAAAGGATATCTCAGCCTGGAACACTGGAGAAGGAGTTGCAGCGTGTGAAGGAAAGCCATCAGGAGAAAGAAAAATGTCTCCAGGACCAGATTGAGTCTCTACAGCAGCAGCTCAAACACACGGATGGAATAGGAGCTACCCAGGTCATTAACATGCAAAATCACCTTATCTAGTTTAGATCCACTGTTAGCTCTGTGTGGTCTGTGGAGATGTGTCGATACAAGGTGTATAGAAGAACACAACTCACAGAGATGTGAGATTCTTTGCAGACTTTGTAAGATATTGGTCTTTATATGATTATTAGGCAAATCCTAGAGGCTGAAAATGAAATCTCACTTCCCTTCACAGGCCCAACCCAGTCCAGGCCGACACCAGCGCCAAGCAGAGGCAGCATTTGGCGCCCGGATAGAGCGGCTGAACAATGACCTGGCCTCCAAGACGCGGA
Source organism: Anoplopoma fimbria (assembly GCF_027596085.1). Lineage (NCBI taxonomy): Eukaryota > Metazoa > Chordata > Actinopteri > Perciformes > Anoplopomatidae > Anoplopoma > Anoplopoma fimbria. The sequence goes on along the minus strand of NC_072468.1, from coordinate 12,062,609 downwards.
CCGTTCAGGAGCTTTGCCGCACTGTGGAGAGACTGCAGAAGGAGAGGAGGAACCTGCTGTCTGTCCCCAACCCACGACCAGAAACCCGTTCTACAGAGACGAAGAGACAACCAGCCAAAACAATCTGTTCTGCTTCAGCAGCAGGGGAAGAAACATTTCCAGCTGCTCAGTACGAGAAGACCTACCAGCCCACCGTCTTCGCAGGTATGGATGTGGACATTTGGGCGAATACTCGATTCTGATTGGCAGCAGGATGTCCGTTGGACACTTACAAAGTAGTTCCAGTTAAACTGTCCGTTCACTGTTATGAATTAATGCGTTGGCTGCATTAAATGAAAAATACTATATTTAAAAGTCTTCTTTCCAGTGTAGTCCTTCAGTGCCTCATCCTTTGAGCACCACATGGTGGTGCCTGTAACACACAAGCTGCAAGAAGTAACTCTCTCTCTCTGAACTTAATGACACACATAGTAAGCGTTTGTCTCAAATCCCATTCGCTACTTAACTCACTACTTCAGGCTACAGCCGACAACACACATAGCCGCTCATTTGTTCATGAAAATCGGCATATTGATTTGGGGACAATGACGTGGATGAAAAGCTAGCTAGTCTTGTTGTTGAACTGTCAAAGTATATTTACTGCTGTATGTGTTTCATACTACGCCTGAGGGAGCCTCACACTTGAACAGTTGAACACTCACATCTTATTATTGCTGCATCTTTTTGACAGGCAGTCACATCTCGGAGGTGGTGCAGGAGAACGAGGTTCTGAAGCAGCGTGTGGAGCTGCTGCATCTGCAGAGTGAGCAGGAGAGGGAGGAGTTAAGATCTGAGGCTGAACAAGCCAAGGAGGAGCTGTGCAGGTCTGTATCAGTACGAACACATCAACTGATTTTTCTGCAGAGCACGGATGAGATCAGTTAGCTGAATTCTATGTTATCTGTTAGGATAAAGGAGCGCTCTGCAGAGCAGCTGTCTTCCATGAGAGCGGAGCACCTCAGGGTGCTGGACCAGCTGCGTGCAACCCATGCCCTGGAACACTCCTCCTCAAAGGTTGCTGAACTGGCCAATAAGCTCAACACTCAGGAGGTACGAGCTCGCTCACTAGTCACAACATGTCAACAGGAAGTCCTCAAAATGATGCGGTTGCTTCAACCTTTCACATTTACCTGCAGATCACAGTGAAACATTTGCAAGACCAGCTGAAAGAGGTTCAGGGATCTAAGGATGCTCTGGCAATATCCAGGACCCGAGAGGACGCTCTACAGAAGCAGGTGATGGTAGCCCGAGCCCTTTGAATGCAGAAACATTTCATTTGTTATTGATTTATAAGAATATCATGTAAAAATGCTTATTGTTTATCCTCTGGATTATTTTACCATGCAGTATTTCTTAAATGCACAAAAACATAATTTAAATATATGAAGGCACCAGATACACATCACAAGGCTCTCACAAAATGAAGACACTACATGCAACATACTTCAATGAAAGTAGATAGAGACAAAGAAAAGTGAAATGTGATGAAATGGGGATCTTGTATTAACAGCATCTTTTTAGCAGATGTAACATGAGCTAGCAATATTATTTTCCACCAGGTTCAGAGAGCCAAAGAAGAATGTCTATTGAAAATCAATATTTGGGACAATTTGGTATTTTGGTTTTGAGAATGTAAGTCAAAAGTCAGAACATGTTTCCAAAACCTACTCGCACTGTGTCTTCCAAAATGCAAAAATGGATGCCTGAGTTTCAATGCAGGGATGTACACAGCAAAATGGCATAAAATGTGTTATGGATTTTTTTCAAACAGCATATCTTTAGAAATCAATAGAGCTCAGTTTTTTATAACCAAGATAAAAAAAATGTCATTCTTTAGTTTTGTATTGTTTCCATTGTGTTAACAATAAGTCACTGCTTTGTGATCAGCTGACCAGACTGCTGAAGGAGCTGAAGGAAGCTAAAGAAGCTCAGAATCCAGAGGTGAAGCTGCTGTGTGGCCTGGAGAGGAAGATCGTCAACATGGAGCTCAGACACCAGCACAGAGAGAAGGAGCTGCAGCAGGTACAGATGATGGCACAATGAATGATTATATATCATGTTTAAATTACCTTTAGTTTTGGGGGGTTGATTTTGATTTTGTTCTCTTGAGTCACATGGAGGCATTTTACATTATAGGACCTTAAGGGAAGAAAAACTAAATGAATTTAACCCTTTAGAAGTCTCTCACATGCCTCTTGGTAAACTCTAAAATGCAATTTAAGCAATAGCTTAATTTTGTCTGGCCACTCTCCCATAAAGCCCAGCTCTGTTATGTGTACATGAGCAGATACTCTAGTCTCCTCTGTAGAGCTTTCAGGTGCCGTCAGGGTTATCTCTTTGGTCTCTTTAATGTCCTCTTAACCTGGTCCATGAGTATTGGTCCTCTCTTTGCAGGTTTATTGTGGTGCCATATTCTTTCCATTTAATCATGTAACTTCTGAAGGTAATTGGCGGCACCAGATCTTGTTTAGAGGCTTCAAAGCAAAGGGGGTGAATACATCCCCCCTTTTTAGTTTTAAATACTTTTTTTCATTTCACTTCAACTAATCTGTGTAGTTCCTTTACTTGAAATCCAAATAAAAATCTATTTTAACTCTGGGTTGTAATGCAACAAAAAAGGAAAAACATCAAAGGGTGTGAATACTTTTGCAGGGCACTGTATACGACAGTATCATTAAATTAATAGAAGCTCCACCCACAATAGGATTTGGACAGAATAGAAAAGAAAGTACACATGACCGAATCTAGACCAGCTGAGCCAAAGCTGGGAAAAACAAGCACCACTAAAGTTACTGTACTGGAACAGGACCAACAAATATATCTGATGCCTTACTGGTGACAGAGATGGCAGATGCAGATTACAGTGTCAGAGATGGACAGTGTATCGTGAGATGGCTGATGAGTTTAGTCCTGATTTACTACTAGCCCACACAATTGCTGGAGCCCCGGCGTCGGCCATCAGACCTCTGGAGCTCGTCCAGAAAGCTGCAGCTCGTCTGGTGTTCAATCGCCCCAAGTTCTCTCACACAACTTCCCTTCTCCGTTCTCTACACTGGCTCCCTGTAAGAGCTCGCACCCAGTTTAAGACTCTGGTGCTAGCCTACAGGGCAGTGAAAGGAACAGCTCCTTCCTATCTCCAGGCCATGGTCAAGCCCTACACCCCGCCCGACCACTTCGCTCTGCTGCCTCGGGGCGATTGGTTGCCCCGTCGCTCAGAGGTCCCTGCGGCCGATCCACCCGGTCACAGCTTTTTTCTGTCCTGGCCCCTCAGTGGTGGAATGAACTCCCCACTGACGTCAGGACAGCAGAGTCGCTGCCCATCTTTAGGCGCAGGCTGAAAACTGAAGTACTACCCTGAGCCTTCCTCGTAGACTTATTGCACTTGTATTAGTTGCTGCACTTACTGTATTCGTATCAGTTCGCTGCACTTATTGAATTTGTATTTGTTTACTGCACTTATCCTATTCGTAGTAGTTTGTAGCACTTATTATATTCGGATTAGTCTGTTGCAATTATTGTTTTCGTAGTAATTTGCCTCTGCACTATACTTTTGCTCTGGCTTATGCTTTGAGATGCTTGTTTAAGAAAGGAGATGCACTTATGACTTCTGGTGACTAGTAGTTCTCTTGAATACCTATGTTGAATACACTTCCTGTAAGTCGCTTTGGATAAAAGCGTCTGCTAAATGACTGTAATGTAATGTAATGTAATGTAATTGAAGACCCTGGAGAGTATTCTGAACAGAGTAACTCCCCCTCCCTCCCCCTGCAGATGATTGGGTGTTCGTGGCAGACGTTAGAGGCCGATCAGCAGTCAGAGCTGGAGAGCTGGAAGCGTCTGGCTCAGGACAAGAGCAGAGAGCTGGAGGCTTTCCGTCTGGAGCTGGACTCCATCCTGGACATCCTGAGACATCTCCAAAGACAGGGAGTGGTCCTCCCCCACTCCTAACCCCTTCAGATCAGCAGGACTTATTATTTACACATACAAATAGAAATAAGGCTTCAATATATTTTTGTTTATATTTTGTATTTGGTATCTATTTTGTATTTAAATTATTGTAACTTATTTAAGATTAAGTGAAATAAATGTCCAAACTGTGATAGAACTGACGGTGTCAACTTTTGAAGTAAGCTAATCTTAATGCACAGGATTTATTATGTAAGAAGATTTAGGGGGGTATTTATTAAGGATTTGCATTCTTCTGGACGCTAAACAGTAGGGATGGGCCAGTCTTCTTGAACTTACTGTAAAATATCACGGTTTTGGTGTTAAAAGTGACAGCGCAGCGTTCAGAGTAAGTTATTAATAACTAACAGAAACACTGCATGCAGTCGTTCACCATCTCTTTCCCCTTTTGCCACGGTGCTCCAGTCCGCCTGTCACTGCCCTTGAGTCAGTCCTGACAATAATGCTACTATAATGCATAAAGTTGCTGGTTTCCATGTTGGGCCATGCGGGTTGGCTCCCGTAACAGGTCATTTGGGTGTGGGCAATAAAAACCCTGACCCGTGCACCACTCTTAAACAGTCATATTGCTTATTCAGGGTTTGCCCCTGCCTCTGGTTTGGTTTAACGGGTAAGTGTTTTTTCATCTGGTAAAATCTGTTGTGAAATGTGTTTCATCTTAAAATTCATCTTAAGAATCACCAAAACACTGTGCCGGTTAATCAAACCTTAGGTGTGAATGGTTGTCTGTCTTGTGTCAGCCCTATAAAAAGGGTGAAGTGAGTAGGCTGGAGTTGTTTCCCTCATGTTTATGAGCTCATCTCTGGTGAAAGAGCTCTGTGGATAATAGCAGAAAACCAAATTATAAATAAAAAACAACACAGAACAATACTATACTATGACTTTTCAGGATTTTTTTCGACATACTACACAATGACTTTGTTGACATACTTTTCTATGGTTTTTGTATGACTTTGACAACATTTTTTCAAAGTACTATACTTTGACTATTTTATGACTTTTTTGACATGCCATACTGTGGCTTTATTTCAATGTCGCTATTTGGGTTGTTTTAAATGCACCGTAGACAACCTCAAAGCCTGATATTGATTATTATCTACCTTTTTGAGAGATGTGCTTGCAGCTGATCCGTACACTACACAACCCATTCGTTCCTAACTAAACCATTCATTACATTCAGTACTTCCTTACCTTTGTCCTTCCTGAATCTTTGGGGTTTCCTGTTTTATTTTGTCACTCATTTCTCCTTCTCATTCCGGACAACCTTCTGTGTTTCCCGCCCTAATCAGCTTTACCTGTTCCTAATTACCCCTCCTCCTCCCTGGATTATTTAGTCTGTGTGCTCCCCTATATCTGTGCCAGTTATTCTTAGAACCTCCGTTTTAAACGTTCCAGTAATTTCTCCCTCTGATCTTCTTTACCTGGTAATGTACTCTGCTTTTCTCGGACTGTCTTTTGCCTCGTGTGCTGAACCTCTGACACTAATGACTGTGTTTTCTTTAACTGTCAATGGGGTTCCATTTAGAAAACAGTGTGTAGGATCCCCGCTTAATGTTTGCATATATACAAATGAGTAAATGTTCGTATGCCAAAAAATATTCAGATTTATAAAACCTTGCGTACGCCTGCCAGTTTTATAAATCCCAAATCAACCTTTATATGCGCAGCTGGATCTGCCTCACATCCCGTCCTCTACACACCCACATTCAACCAGAAATGGTCAATGCAAAGCACCTTATGAAGCCTGCTGATCAATGGTTCTTTACGGGGATTCACGCCAACTACCGAGAGGAGGAACTCGTTCCCTCCTAATTCTTCCATTTACATCTATTGTCCAAGCATTACACATTACAACTGTCACCACAGTATTTATATGTTTACAGCAATCAGACTGATTGCTTACAAAATGACCACTACTATCAGTGGATCCACCTACCTGGATGTCCTTTAAATAAAGAAAGTTTGATAGGAAAACATCACACAGGAATTTAATTTATTCATTCATTTATGTTTTCTTTTGTTATTTTGATAATGACTGATAATGAGGATATGGAGTGATTGTATGAGACCTCGCCCTGGTTTTATTTCCAGACTTTGCTAGTTGACACAATCCCCATGTGTAGGTGGTGAACATTTTCCAGGTGAGGTGAGTGGAGAAGGCAGAGTGTGTGACAGTCACCATGGTGACTCCACTGAGCTCTGATACTGGCATCGGATAGCTGTTCAGTTTGAGTTCAGTATGTTGTATCTGTCCCTATGGAATAAACCATAAATTAATGGATAAATTCATGTTCACTGCAGCGATTTTACTCATCAAAAAAATAGGGGAATTAAAGTTGCTCGAAAATTGAAATCTCCTGCCAGATTTGAAACTCAGCTAACGTGATTTTGTTCCTCTTCTGTCGGTTGTTTTGGTTTATTTTCCCTCCGTGGTTGGTTTGTGTCTCTTTACAACTGAAAGGTGCTTGTGGAAAAGTTAAAGCTCACTAGTACTAGAAGCGCAACTGACACTGCTGGTTTGACTGTCTATGATGAAGACACGTCATTTAAAGTAACATATGCAATGAAGTGAAATGAAATGCCTCTCACATTTCATTTGTTCAATCTGACTTCAGTTCAACACCCCCACTATGTGTGTCTCCAAACTGTTCGACCGCATGTGTCAGAGTTCCCGTACAGGTGCACAACGTTTGCGTGGGAAGTGGCGTACGCCTCTTTCAGGCCCCGTTTTGTGCGGGTTCACCTGGATTCTGAGAAACGTTCATTGGCAATGTCAGACTATTTCTGAACATGTAGTAGACTAAACAACTATCGATTAATCTGGGAAATGATTGGTAGATTAATTGATAGTTGAGTTATCAATTAATAGTTAGTTGCAATGATGCAATATTGGAGACAACAGACACACATTGTTCAATATCTGATTCAGAGTAACTAATAATGGTGTGTGTATATTGATAGATTGCATTTAGATCATAAATGAGAGAATGGAATGTGGTTATGCCTAAACATTTTTCATACTAAACAACGTCAACACGAATTAATTAAAGGGGTTTTATTTTGAAACCGGAAAACGCATTTTTCACTGACGCTAGCTTGACGCCGCTCCGTTCCGTTAAGCCGCTCGCGGTGATAAGCACCGGACAGGTCAGTCGGAGCCCGTTGGTCATTAACGAGGAACAACGCTCAGCGGGCGTGACTGGGCAGCGCGCGCACTTTCGTTCTTTTATAAACGTCTTCTTCGCTTTAATGCTCGCGCAGTTGTGAGCAGACAAGCGGACAAGATGATGATCTCCCCGTGGGACCGCTGGTTCTCCGCGAGCTGCTGCCTGTGCTGCCATGTCCGCACAGGAACCATCATCCTCGGGGTCTGGTACATGGTAAGCACCGCCTATCGTCCGTCACTCACCGTCTGTGTGGAGGCATCCAGAAACCAGCAGGAGAACATGACTTCATCAGGAAGCGTTCAGAATGTGTGCAGCGTTAACATGCGTGCTATTCTCATTATAAAGCAGATCTTTTTTTACTTACAGAAAATGTTTAAATTTCTTTTTTAATCTTGAAATGATATAATTTCGTTATACTTTCAGTACTGAGGTATATAGGGGCCTATAAAGGAGCCTCCTGTATATATAAATGAGCATTAGTCACTGAATTCCATATGGGTTTATCCTCCTCTACATCCTTTATTTTATACATCATTGTTCTTACCCTAAGGAACCTTAAGTAATAACTCATAATGTGGTATTTTCCAACATGTTCTTACTTAATCAGAACATGAAAATGTACACTCTTTTGACTGCATCCCTGTGTTTATCTGAATGTGCAGACGAGAGGGTTAACTAAACCCAACACCCCTTGTGGAAAAATCCTCCATATGAATAAATCAGCATTTGGCCTCTCCAGGTAGCAGCTTTTGTGTCCGGCCCATTGACTGCAGAGAATGTTCCGTTACATTCACCTGATCAATGGGGATGTATGAGTCATCTGCATAATGAGCTGCGTCAGCCAGACCAATACAAAGCCTTATGTATGTGCCTGGATTTAGAGCTTTTACTGCAGATATGTCATTAAACACATCTCTAGGAAAAGTTCTTATCACGTTTGGGGTTTCTAGAGCCACTGTGTTAACATGTGCATTGTGAAATGTTTAAAAAATGACATGTCAGAATACCTTCAGCATCTGCCTTTTTTCCTGCTCACCGTTCTGCTTTTAACCCCCCTCCCCCCGTCCATGTTGTTGCCTCTATCTACCCATATGTCCTCTTCTGTCCTCGTCTCCCTAAGCTCATCAATGCCGTGGTGTTACTCATCCTGCTCACAGCGCTCAGTGATCCTGAGCAGTACCACCTGACCAGCGCTGAGTTGGCTAATGACCTGGATGTCATGGATGACGCCAGTAAGTAGCCCAGAGGGCCACTAAATGTACTATATGTGGCCTCACATTACTATTATTGGCTGTGTAGTTCTTATTATTTTTGCATTCTACTATCTGAAGGTTTCTGTTTCATATAATAACATTTGTTCAGGTTAACAGCTTGTTTGCATTCTGTCTGAAACCTCTGCAGTGTTTTTGTTCTACCTTAAACTGAATCTCCTACAGCTGACCGTGACAGATGACTTCATCTCTGCTTGCAGGGTTGTCGATTGACTAATAGAACAATTTATTTAGTTATTAGCGGGACCTCACACATGACATGTTTGTCTAGACGATGGTCAGCACCTCCTTATTTTATAACCAAACGGCCACAGCCACAGACAAGCCTGATGTCCATCTGTGCAGAGCCTTTTGAAAATGCCATGCCTACCAGACCAGTGAACACTGGACCAGTCTGACTGGAGGTGGGCCGCAGCACACGCTGCTGGTCGCCTCTGATTGGGAAGGACTGTGTTGTCCCAGTTCTGAGGGATAAGGGTGTCCTATGATGCTGCAGGCTGGGCCGGACCATGCATCAGGAACACAGTCAGCCTGTCCGTAGGAACAAGAACACTATGATATTGCTTATTTCATTTAGGGTTGTTGAATATTCCGATTTGACAGACAACAAGCTGTATTCACAGCTATTTTGTGTTTCTCTGAATTTTTAACCTTCTGCCACTCCATACGGGGTTGGAAATATGCAGCTTATTCCGCTGAATAATAAATCAGATATTTATTTTATTTTAAGCCAAATAGCTCAGCATGTGTTTGATGCCGTGCTTTTGTTTGTTGTTCTTTTTTTCGGGCATTGGCTCAAACATATAATTGAATACAGCATCAAAGCCTGCACAGCAGCCAGTCACAGCATCACATTTTCAAAAGAGGACATAAAGCTGTGAGACAGACAAAGCATATTCCCCTGCTATTTGTGGACAAAATGTTGATTTCTTGTACCACGTCACACTAATTGAACTTTTTTCAAATAGATAGTTTGCCGCTCTCATAGCTACGCTCACACTGCAGGCAAAAGTGGCCTGAATTCGATTTTTATTTGTACATATCAGACACAGATCGCTATGTTTCATAACAGTGTGAACAGCTCAGATCAAATGGAATCTGATCTTTTCAGGTTTGGGCCACTTGCATATTTGGTCCTTAACCCTCTGAACCCCAAGCACTTTCCGGGAGTATTTTGCTCCGGTTACATTTTTCTCTCTGTGGCCTTGATTTTCACTGCATTATATAATATAATATAATACATATAAAAGTCCTGCAACTCTATGGAAACGGCCCAACCATGGCTAGAAGTAGAGAAAACTAAAACATGTATTTTTGCAGTATGATAAAAGTTACCTTAGTATTAATCATAAAAAAGTTAAAAAAAGTTGAATTTCTTTGATATTTTATTTTATAAACATTATCAAACAATGGAATCTTTATATACAACTTGTTTCCAAGTTGTATATAAAATGTGTTACCAATTTTAGAAATAAATGGAGGCTCCATGTGTTATATATTTATATATATATATATATATTTTTATTTTTATTTTTATTTTTTAACTATAAACATTTTTACAGCCTCTGCTCTGTGTTCAGCAGCCTGCAGTTCAGTGGAAGTTTCAAAGAACTTTTGTAATTTGACTGTTGGGCTCAGGAGAATAACTTTGGTTGCGCTGAAGAGCTCAGAATTAATTGCTTTTTACAGAGTCTGGAATCGTATCAAAATCCATGCAACTTTCATGTCAGTCTAGATCGATATTTGGCCCAATTCTGCACCGGGAAGCCATTCTCATAACAATCCCAACTCTTCTGCATCCACATACACACACCTCTGTACTGAAATAGCAGCCATAGCTCCACAAAAAGACACCATTAAACATTTGGCTCTCTTTATCCTCATCCTTGTTTTCATACTCGCTGGCTTCCACTGCACTAAAGCTTGCATTGTGAACGTATCCATATTGTGTTTTCCGCAGCAGCAGACAACTGTTTCTATTGAGATAGAACAAAGTGGAGCATTTAGAAGCTGAGGTGAAATACATTTCTCTCAGGAGTTGGTGGGGACCAAAAACAGAGCTAAAAGGAGAGTGATTATAGGAGTGTCCGTATCGACTTGACGTGCTTATACTGTGTATTGCCTCTTCATACACTTTTATGAGCAAATGTGAATCATCCTGTGACTCAGGGTTTCACATTATAGATGTGCATGGCATTCTAATGGGTCACAGGACGGATCAATGTTTCCCAGTACCGCCACATAAACTTGTGTGTAGGTATTTGCCCGGCGCTGTGCTTATGTAACTCAATGATTAGTTATTTTGATATGAGGTCAGGCTGACATGGAGCGTAGAGCTTAATTCATGTCTGGTTGACAGATGCGGCTTGTCGTTTATCTCTTTTGCAGAATTAGTTTTTCAGCTTAACATGATGTGAACATTTTCACAAATTTGATTTGAAAATCCAAATCACTTGCCGGAGCCAAAGTGACCTTACTCTGACTTTTAACTTCTCCTCTCTCTGCCTCAGACATGTGCATCGCCTCAGCCATCTCTCTGCTGATGATACTGATATGTGGGATGGCAACATATGGTGCATACAAGGTAAACTAATGATTCATAAGACGATACTCGCACAGCGCTGCTGATTACAATTAATGCTGATTTTGTTTGTCAGTTCAGAGAATCTTCATGTGTTCATTTCCATAACATAAACGGTTTTCAAACTGTTTGAAAAAGATATGAATGTTGCCACGCTACTGCTTTAAATACTTACACTACATCTATTTTTGAAGTCTTTGAAAATAGAACGGATCCAATAACCATCGCCATCAATTTTATTATCCTGAACACTGTATGTGACCCAGTTCAAGCTCTGATTTATGTCCACAGAGTTGGTCAAGGAGCTCAGCTTGTTTCTCTACTGCTCTCATATAAATACATCACCATAACTACCTAAAAAAAACACATATCTCTGTTTCAGCTGCGTGCAGCCTGGATCATCCCGTTCTTCTGCTACCAAATATTTGACTTTGCACTCAACACCCTGGTCGCTGTCAGCATCGTGGTTTACCCAAACACAGTACAGGATTACCTGCAGCAGCTGGTGAGAAACCTCAAATGTTTTACTCTTCGCAGAAAAATAGATCGAAATACAGCTACAGATGCCTCTGCTATCTAGCGACCGGTTCTCCTTTTACTTAAAATGAACTGTCTGCTGCTTATGTTTTTTCATTACTCCCTGCAGCCTGATAACTTCCCCTACAAAGAGGAGATCGCTGCTCTCAGTAACGTGTGCTTGGTCCTCATCGTGCTGCTCTTCATCGGTTCTATTCTCAGCTTCAAGGTAATGCGCCTTCATTTGCATATCTTCACCAAACGTTTAGCAGCACTTTATAGTTCTTTGCAGGCCTGCCAGGCTTATATTTGCAGCACAACACATTTTCTTAAAACAGAAAAGATGTACAATGCAACATTGTTACACAGGCACCTGCTTATTTTATTTAACTTTCTGTCCAGATGTGGCTTTACTGTTTGTATTAAGCAAATATTTTTATGATCCCCAAGGTATCACTTTCAAATCATCTTAGTTTTTTTCTTTTGAGTCATGCATCGCACAACAGATGCTGTCCAGTAGGCTTTTCCCCCGTAGACATTTTTGACTTATAGTTTCAAAAAAGCACTAGTGTCCCAGTGAGCCATGATACTGTGACAGTGAGCAGCTTGCACAATACTGAACAAATTATTTACACCTGTGCATTTCCTACTGTCATGTTAAAGTGACTGTGAAATACGTGGGTAAAACCGTTTCTGAAAGTAGAAAGGGATCTACTGATATGTACTTCGTCGCTGTCAGCTTTCCCACATTCGGGGGAAGGATTTAATGTCGCAGCCACAAATTACTTGTCAGTCACTTGTATCTCTTTAGCCAGGCAGCATAGCTCGAGGGCTGGCAGTGTCAGACGATCTTCCTCTCGGGCCAGGCTTAATTATCTCAACAGCTATTGGATGGATTGCCATGACATATGGTACAGAACCTCTTGGCACCCAGAGGATGAATCCTAATGACTTTGGTGATCCACTGACTTTTCAGCCACCAGCAAGTAAAAGTTTTCACTTATCTAGTGAAATATTTCAACATTTACATCTACTGGTTGGCGCAAAATATTGCACAGACATTCCTGGTTCCCAGATGATGTATCCTACTCACTTGGATGATCCCCTAAAGTTTCGCTTCAGCACCACCATGAAGTTGTAAATTAAAGTGAAATATATCTACAAATATTGGATTAATTATCATTGATACCATTGATACATTCATGATCTCCTTAGAATAAATTGTAATAACTATAGTATCCCCTGACTAGCACCATCATCATTTTTTGATGACATTCTATAAGGTCCCAATGTTATGTATGTATATGCATTTATGTTCATATATAGTGAAGCATTGTCTGGATTTACGTATGTATTCATACGTCCATTTGTGTGTTTTTATCATCTCGTTTTACCGTTTAACTATTGTTGTTATTGATATGTTCTGTGATCTTTTGTTTTAACACGTCTGGTTTTTAAAGTGCTATATGAATAAATGTAATATCATACATTTTTATTACTATCATTATCATCAGGTAAAAATGTATATTTGTCCTATTTGATTTATGGCCAAATACCTGCAAAACTAATAACATTCCTGTCTGCCAACTAAAATGGCGAACATAATAAACATTTCCTCCTGAGCATTAGCATGTTAGCATGCTGACGTTAGCCTTTAGCTCAAAGCAATGCTGTGTTTAAGTCTAGCCTCACAGAGCTGCTAGCATGGTGGTAGACTCAGTGTAGTTCATTTGTACGGGGTTTGTATTGTGTAACTACAGTCAATCCGTCAGATATGTTGTTGTAGTTATGATGGAGCTTTGCTGACAACTGAAAACATTTCATTCAAAAAATCCAATGTACAGTCTGAAATTATAAAACAAACTTTTAGATTTTTACATTGGAAACCCCATGTAGTACTCCCAGAATCTGATGGAAATATTTTCTTTGCACAATCAGCATCATTATCTCACAGTTTTCTCAGTGGAATGGGAGCTAAATTGATTGCTCTCTGCTCTCTCTCAAACGGATCTTAATTGGGTTACTATAGCAGCTCAGTCTGGCTTTGGTTGATGCCAGAGGATGGATTCAGCAGATGGTGTTGTTTGGCCGGGGAGTTTCAGTAGCAAGCTCCCTGTTGAGAACCAGATGATTCCTGGATGACAGGAACTTTTTTTGCTAACCTGAAGTAAGGTGCTGAATAGCCTTTAGAAAGACTCTGAATTCAACAAGTGGATTGTTATCTGTATTTTATGTGTTCTTTTTCTCTGTTAGTGAGAGTTTCTTAGAATAACATACTTTTATTAGAGCCTACGTGATGCATGTTATCATGGTGCCCTCTGTGTCTGTTTTGTACCGAAAATGTAGGACAGGAATGTTACATTTCCACCACACCTTCTCTGGGAATGAGATGACCTCATTATTTAACATTAGAATGGGGAAAAGCTGGTTTCCTGAAAATACTATACTACTTAACTTGATGCCTTTATATACTGTAACTAGACTAAATTAACATGCTCACAGTTGAAACCACTTTCTCCATCTTAACTTAGCGTGTTAGCATGCTAATAAGCTCAGAATACAGGTGAGGCATATTGAAATGTTATTGATTTTGTAGCTATTGTTTCATAATCTTAAGTATTGGGCAAACTAGTTTTTTGACCGCATGACGGTGCTAAAATGTAAAGTTGTTACAATTAATCCCAAGAAGGACATGAATGTCGGTACGAAATGTTATGGCGATCCATCAAATAGTTGTTGAGGTATTTCAGTCTTGACCAAAGTGGTGGACAGACTAACCCAACCATCCATAGAGCCGTGGCACTAGCGTGGCTAACAACCCTTTGTGTGTTGTGATGTGAAGCTTAATATGTTTACTTAGCCTCATTAACCAAATAAATTATTTTGTTCTCTTTCTGTCTGATTTCAGGCCTACCTGATAGCATGTGTGTGGAACTGCTATAGATATGTGAGCGGCCGGGGTGCTTCAGAAATCCTGCTCTATGTCACGACCAATGACACCACGGTAAGTCACATATCCTCTGCTGATATGTGGATGGCGATATCATATCCTGTATTTTTGTCATTGTCCACAAATCCTGTTAAAAACCAAGGAAAACTGTGTGTTAGTGTTCTCCCGCCTGTCTGTTGTGTTGGCCCCAAGCCCATTCGTTTTTACTGTCAATGTATTTTTTTAAATAAGCCCCAGGAGTTTCCTAAAACAGCTGGGCACTGTAGTTTTTTTAAGACTTAATTCAAACAGGAGTTTGACATTTAGTGCATCACTGAGTGTTTATAGCAGCAGGACAGTGTACGTGATATTGCTTTCAAAAATAAACCTCCATGTACATGGTAATAAGGGAACATGTGTGCTGTGTAACGGTGTGGCTCATTGGTGATTTGACATTGATTTTGGGCAACAACGGAGCTCTATGGCACAGAACAATAAAAATATCAGGCTTCAGTTACACAGGCACAACTTGTTAGTTTTAGGATTAAAAGTTGTTGGTTTGGTCTTGGTGTTGGTTTGGTTGATAATAGGAAAACATTTGAACATCACCAGACTTATCAGTTAAACAGAAGATAGAAGAGCATTGACATTTGTTCTTAGTCTTTGCTCTAGGCTTCATTTAGCTGTTCATATTCCTGGGAAGTCACACTACAGTAAAAAAAAAAGAAATAATTTGTTTTTCTATCAACTTTTTTCCCCTGTCAGACCACCTGTGTAAATGTTCATAATGTTTCCCAATGAGCCGTTGCATACTACAGACAGACAAGACGTCACTCATTCCTCACTCGCAGTGTACAGCTGAAATAATACTTTAAAATAAATATTTCCAAAAAGGATTAGAATGTCTAACTAGCAGATCAAAGTCAGCATATGTTGATTAAATGTAAAGAGAAAAAAAAAGAATCACTGTGTGCATGTGTGCAATATATTACAAAATAGTCCATTCAATTATACTTTATGTCTATATTGTCATCTAGACATCAACATGAAACAATAACTGATCAAAGGCAACAAAACAATTCCTGTGGGGGAAAAAAAACAACTCAGGGCAGTCTGACAACTGTAAAGTCATCATGTCGGGGGAGGGAGGAAGTATACAGACGGGCTGTAGTAGCAGGAAGTTTTCCACAAGCTAGCATGGATGATTGGACACGCTTGTACAGACAGATGGGGCTCCACGCTGGGAAAGTCATTATAATGGTGGCGGAGGCACGGTAGTAGCACAGTAAGTGAGCTCCGTCTGGGTGTTTCTTGGTCGGTGTCCTGTTGCTCAGCGCTGGCCCCCTGACCGCTGTTACCCCCCTGCCCACACACTTATTATAACTACTTTTACTTTGACAGAAAGTAGGCAGCAAAAACACTAATGACCTGTTATGACCATCAAGAAAAGTGTTTTTCAGCATGAACACTTCAGGAGCTGTGAATATCTGTCTCTATTGCTGACCTTACTAAGTTGGGTTTCACAGTTGAGTAACCTGCACTCCTCAGCCTGCTCTGCGTGCAACAATCCACACAATTTGAAACAACCCACCACACTCGACACCTTTGAAAACCATGTGGCTTTATGCAATGTTTAGAGATTTTAAGAAACATCCTGATGGGTAAAATACCTGAGCTATAAAGAGAGGAACGGGAGTTCACTCACGTCATTAGTTCAAAGTACAAGAAAAAACTGCCCTTTTATTTCCTGACATTAGACTCACCTCTGCAGGTATATGGTTTTTCACTTAGAGCCTGACGTATTCAATGAGAGCTCCCCACAGGCAGGTTTGTGGCAGCTTGCATGTCTATACATCACTAATACAGCAGTTAGGTCAAAGGTCAACTAATGGGTTCCGTATGAGCCAAATTCCTGCACACATTCAGAACAGTCACTCATACCCACTCAGTCAGGTGCTTTATTTTCAATAAAGGAGCAACAATAGGTAACCATTGAAATGCCTCGTAGAACAAAATGAGCATTATTTCTCTTTATGGGGTTAGTATGGGTGATGACCTAACCGTTTGCTGAGCCACGCTCCTTAAAATAAGGACCAACCGTCAATATTTCTGTTCCATAAGTCTTTCACAGTTATAACTGGTGCAATTTTACCATTCGAAATTCGTAGTAATTTTCGAAACAAAAAAGTTATTGATTTCTCACAGGGTTCTTATTTCTCACCAATGAAATAAGCAGATTTCATTAACTTTAGCTAACTAAAGTAAGCTAATGCTAATGCCAAAAGAAGTCGGTTTACTGTCCATCTTGCCATTCTCGCTCAGGACATAAGCAGTTCACAGTGATAACTGGTGCAGATTTGCCATTCGAAATTCTTAGTAATCTTTGAAACATTTAGTCTATGATTTCCTACAGGTTTTTAATTTCTAACCAATGAAATGACGGCTGGCGCTAGCAGATTTAATCTGCTGTAGCTTGCTTACGCAAGCTTACGCTAATGCTAAAACTCCATGAGTTGGATGACTAGAAACTGTCTTTTTAATGTTTCGTTTTAAGATTAAAAGCTTATGAAACGGTCTTAAATAACCTCACGATAGCTATATACATGATTTGGTGCTAAAAAAGTGATGCTAAAGCTCCTTATCCTGCATAAAAAGTTAGACTTAGGTGAATAGTTGTTTCTGTCAATTACAGGTCACTCTAGTTCAAGGGGGCATTGATCCATGTAGGAGGATCTTGTCCCTAGCAGAGGCTTTTAAAGGTTATGGATTACCTGATGTCCATGTCAGCCTTTAAAGATTAGTATGGTTCACCTTCTCAGAGGAAAGACTGAGTCTGTCCTTATTGACTAAAAAACCCTCAATGACTCATTGTTTAAAACATGGGAGACACAGGACAGACACATGGTGTTTTTGTATATGAAGTCAAGTGAACCACTGAGCGAGCCTACATTTCTGTTAGCCATGGTGTCAACAGCAGAACCAGAATGTTGAGTCACACCTGACATGTTCTGCCTCTGCACAGTCTCAGCCTTGCTTCCTGGTTGAGATGAGCAGAAAGGAAGCTGTTTGGTTGGTCATAAGGCTGCTACAGTCTTTTCTTTTCTTTTTTTTTTTTTTGCATTATTCCCTCCCTGTTTACTATTTTCTCAATTAATCTTTTGGTCCATGAAAATCCTGCAGCATGTGTCTTAACCTTACGTTTTACTTTTTAAAAACCCTCCCTAAGGTTATAAATATTTGTTCTGGACCCTCCCAACTATTATCTCAAATCAGCCCAGATTTCAAACTTACCATGTTAAAGGAACAATCATTTTAACATAGAATAAACAGCACATGAGGATTTGTAAACAATGGCCAAAACAGAGGAACGCACACATGCTTCATCCATTAGTTGAATACATACACAGTTCTGTTCTGACGCAAAATAAGTAGTAAACAATTTTTCGCTGTTTCTCAAAACTGACAAGGTTCTATTGTGAAGTAGAAAAAAATCTCTAGTACAGAAGCATGATTGTTGTCCTCTGCATATGTCAAATGCACCTTTTATGATCAATGACGTTTACAAAAGGAATATATTTAATGTTACTTGTATATTAAGAAGATAATAAAAAATATATACAATACAAATAAATAAAGACCCTGCTATCTCAACAATAAGACAATCCTACCTTTGGCAAAAAGAAAATAATATATCATACGCCATCTTTTTGACACCACCCTACTACGCTAATATATGTCACACAGTCTATAAAAACACTTCAGTTTGTAATTGTACTTAATTAAACCTTGCTGTTTTAAGGTTTACGTTTGCCATTTTATTCTATTCCTTTCATGTAATGTAGTATGTTGTTTTCTTGTCAAAGTGCTTCCTGTCCACCAGTTTAATTCTCTCTGAATTAATGAAATGTGGCATACGAATATAGATGCCTTGCGTTACATACTGTACTGTTCTTTGTAAATGTTACATAATCGAACCAGTGTTGGTTAAATCCTGTGGTTTTGATCAGTTAATCAATTAGAAAAAATCATCGCTGTGTTTCTACAGTAGCCCAGAAGGGACAAACCGCATTTGCGCGTCGACCACCGTAGTTCTACTTCACGCTTTGCACACGATAGAAGTTTCAGTTGGTTGCAATTTGAAACCTCGCCGCTAGATGTCACCAAATCCTACACACTGCCCCTTTTAATCCAAAGTACCCTTTTTACTGTTTAATTCTTCTGTTTGACACTGCAACAAAGCTGGTGTAATATGTTGTAACTTAAACCAAAAGCAATTGACAGAGTATCATGTTATACTATTTGACACTATTTATTTTGTACCTGCATTTTCAAAGTCAACTCATTCAACCAAAAACTGTTTTTCCTCCTCTTTGCTCTTCATCCCCAGGTGCTGCTGCCTCCGTATGATGACAGCGTCAGCGTCCCTCCCAAGAAGGCTCCTCCCCCGTATTCCACCGCTACAGCATGAAAACATTCCCAGCATCCTGCTGACTGGGCCCTTTCTGTTAATAACCCCCCCCAGCAAGATTTATGCACCACACTGCCTCTCCAGTGTACACTATATCCATGGATATATTGTATCTTCACAGACATTCCAGTACACCCATGCATGCACCGACGCGTACAAAATCATCTCGCACACGTATGCACATGCACACATCTCAACCACCACGTGACCTCTCATCCCTTCCTGTTATTGGTGAGCTCATATTCTCGCTATTCCTCATCCATGTGTCCATTCTGTTTCTGTTTCCGGATGTGATGTGCATTTCAATGCATTTGAACCTGGGTGCAAAAAGGCACTAGAAAGTTTTAGATTCTATATATTTGTATTGATTCTAGTTACGCTGTGTGTGTGTGTGTAACCGTAATAGTATTTTGTTGTGCTACCTTTGATAGTCATATCTAACTTATGCACAAATTATATTATTGCCCAGAGCGACGAGGGAACCATCGTCGCTCGTTTCCCGTTTGTCTCGTCTCTGCTCGTGATCAGGGTCGGATTGCCTTTATTCATAGCTTTCTCTCTGATGGGGCGCCCTTCATAGACCCATGTGTGAAGTGTCACCTTGACGGGAAGTTGTCCCAAAGAAACGTGTTTGCCTGTATTCTGACATGATCACAGAGCAACCTAGTGTATACTGAACATATCACCTTCTTTTATTTAACTACAAACCATTTGTTTTGTGTTATCAGGAGTGTTGAGTTGTGCATAACTTTTAAATGTAACTGTGTGTTTCTACTGAATGACAAGAAAAGTCTAATTGGGAGGCTATTTATCTATTATGAAAGCACAGAAGTAGCGCTGATCTGGAATCAGTTTGCTCTTCGATGTAACTATGAATGAGTCGCTGGAGGGAACCCGGTGCAGTGACTCCGGATCGGGGCCTCTCTACGTCCAGGAGCTCAGTAAATACGGGCCCTGGTTGTGTTTTTGTAATCAAAACCAACGGGAACTTCTGTTCTGTGTAAACACACAAGTCTGCTCCACCAGATGCAGCTATTGGCCGGCTGCTTCATGGTCCACAAAATGTTGTGCAAGGACACACAAGGGCTGCTGCTGAATGTGACATTTATTTGTGTATTAAAAGTCTAATTTCACTGACAGATGGTTGTGTTTTATTTTGAATGTGAGGTACGAGCGTGTGCCTGAATTCAAAGTTTTGTTAGAAAAATGTTTCTGTTGCCTAAAGGGCAGATGTGTCCCTGGAAACTATTGGTAAGAGGTGACTGTGTTCAGAGTAAATGTGCTCATTGTGTGGAAGGCAGGTAACGCCAGAGTGGTTAGAATTTTGATGACTCTACCTCCCAGGTCTTTCCATAGACAGCTGCTCCAAAAGGGATGTGAGAAGTTCATCCAAGCATCACTTGACATTAACAAAACACCTCTTTGGCAGCTGCTGTGACCTGTTAGACTGCAGGACAATAAACATGTATTTTCTCTTGCAGGAAAGCCTTCAAACATGTTTAAACTGCCAGCTTTATAACAGTGTATTCTGGTCATCTTTAATAATTTCTCATTGTGTACAACATTGGGGGAAAAATGGACAACATCTACCTTTTAAGCATTTACACCTAATAAAAACATTCTCTCTGTTCAAAGTCTGATGTCAAACAAGAAAAATATCAGCTTCACTCAATGGAAAACATCACAAATATGTAAATTGTCATTCTTTAATGTGAGAACAAACTCAGCATGAGCCATAGATCTCATTATGAAATGTTAAAGATGTAAAATTAAAGAGGTTCAGTCACAGATAAATTGAGGTAAAACAATCCACAGTTTTACTGATCTGAACAAGAGGCGTCTCCGTGGTTGAGTCAGAGGGGGAGTAAACAGGAATGGAGTGAGGGGCCGAGCAATGCAAGTGTCTGGACAGACAGAATCAGACAGAGTGCTGGGATGTATGTATATTACTGTCTGGACCTACTAGTGACTGATTCTTCCTGCTGCGACTTCTCTCTTTACTCAGTGCTGGGATTTATTGAGAAACTTTGATCGCAGCAGTTGTTGCTTTTTATAACGGGGTAAGTAGTTTTAGATATGTTTTCCTGATAGTCTATTGAGTGACGGAGCACTGCAATTCTACTTAAATAATTGGAACATACTTGTTTTATTTTTTGAATAACTTATTATTCTTTTTAAAGCACATGGTAAAAAAACAACTGAGGAATCACCAGCTGGGACCTGTATTCTGTATTTACTTTAAGGTTGCACTTTATCGTAGTTTCCATCACTTGCATCATGAAAAGCCATTAAAGGCGGGGAATGAGTACAACAGAGATCAGGTCCCATAAAACACGGATAGGTACACGCTGTTTCCGTGTTTCGTAGTAAACACACAGTCTTGGCTTTCCCTCATGAGAGGGGTTGCTCTGTGACGGAATCCCACCAATTCAGTCACATACACAATTTGTGAAATTGCTGTAATAATTAATATTTAAAACCTAAAGGATAATAACATGTTTCAAATGCTGGCTTTGCCACTGGTGTATCAGTTTTAAATTAGTTTTAAATTATTTTTTTCTCCAAATAATGTATACATTAAATCTTTCATCTGTCGACACATGACAGGGATACTGGACTGACTTATGGGTAGTGAAGAACATTTAGGCCTGGTACTCTGGTACAGTACGCAGGTCTTTGTCACTTTAAAAAAATAAAAGTATGTTTTTAGAGGACACTGACTCAGGCAGCCTTTTTTCCTCTGACAGGTCGATCCAGAGCCTCATGAATAAAAAAATAAAAAAATAGATAGTACATTTGTTACACTGATGGATAACTGATGAAGAAAGCTCTGTCAGACGTGTGGCAGAGGTCATCAGCTCTGTGGGGTGCGAAATGGATATGTGACCCCTGCAGGTCTCAGGTCAGCTGCTACCGTATACCGCCCGGGTCAGTGTCATCAACCTGGACAGAGCTGAGGGAGACGTTCAGAGCTCCATTAAGAAATCCTTAAGTTCTAACATCTTACATGTTGCCTTAGAACTAACATTTGTCCTACAGAACCAATGCAACGTCATTCTGCTTTTGAATGTGGACATATTTGCTATTTCTACAGCGCTCACAGACAGGTTTCAGACAGCAGCGGATATGACATGTAACAGCTCTCCTGAGAACTGGATAGGGAAACAGTATGTGGTTCTTTTCAGACTCTCCTAAATCACTTTAAAACACCTGTGCGGAAAAACACCCAAAAGCTCATTCATGGAGAGTTTTGTCAACTTCATTTGACGGGAGATGGGAAAACTTGACTCTCTAGTGGAGCCCACATGCGTTAGAAACAAAACGCATGCTGAAATAGATTGATAAGTCAATATGTTGCATTTACAGTCACACTATATGAGCTTTTTCCTATGGCGCCAGAAAACCAATGCTGTGTGCGTAACATCGATACGTACTAAAATGTGAAATCTGAAACTGAGGAGGTCAAATTTGCAGGAGGTGAAAGTTCTCCCTATTTATATCACCCCTCATCATTTACTTAAACGTAGCATTTCACTATTCACCTTACAGAGTGGCTATATCAGTTTCCTACAACAAGGAGGTTGTGTTTTCAGTCCTGCATGCTTGATTGTCTGCTGGTTAGAGGCAGTTAGAGATGGCACATGGGGAAAGGGAGAAGAATTAGATTTTTGGTTTAAATAGCGCCTCCATGTGGTTATTTGTTAAGCCCATTTCATTTTTATTAACAAGCATGTATTTTTGTGTTTCTTGTCTCACACAAATTTGTTTATTCTGATGGCATTTCACAATAAGGTGGTGATCCAGCAGCACAATACATTTTAATGCTATACATTATTGATTATTAGTCTGACCCTTATATGTTTTGGCAAAATTCATCCTTGTTCAAAACGCAATAGAGTTGTGGTGTTCTCCAAACACCATGGCAACCACCAGACACTTAACAGGATTGACTGTCATTGTGTTTGATGCAGATTTAGATGTGGATGGAACATTTTCAAAAAGAAAATGATGTGATGAAAATAACACATGTACTTGTGTTTGCTATTTTCCTCTTGCCTTATTGCCTCTCTCTGTCTCTGTCTCTGTCTTTGCTGTTCCATGCAGACTTGTTCTCTGCTTGCAGTGCATTGTGGGAGTGTTTCTATCAGTTCTTGCTCTTGTGCTTTCCTTTCTCTTTCTCTCTCTTAACGCTGCAGTTGTCACATCTTGTGACATCAGAATGAGGTCCCTGGTCCTCGGCCTCTTCTGCCTGTTGTGCTGTAACGCAGTCCGACTAGACAGACGGCGTCCCAGACCCGTCGCAACCAGAGGCCGGAATGAGACCACTGTCCAAACCAGACCAGCGGGTAAGTCACCACTTGGTGACCAAAATGTACGTTATACCAACTGTATTTACTATCTAAGATACAAAGTGGAACATTTTCTAGAATCTAGTTTAGATATTACCCCAGATTGAGCTGTGAGTTTGCAGCATATGGTTTCCTGATCACAAATCCTCCATGTCTTTGATCACAGAGAACCCCTGCAAAGCCATGCCGCTGGATTTCATCTTTGTCATCGACAGCTCCCGAAGCATCCGCCCCAACGACTACGAGAAGGTCAAGGCCTTCATCGTCAACCTGCTTCAGTTCCTCAAGGTGGGGCCAGACGCCACGCGGGTCGGCCTGCTGCAGTACGGCAGCGTGGTCCAGCCCGAGTTCTCCCTCAACACCTACACTACCAAGGCCGAGGTGGAGCAGGCGGTGAGGAGCATGAAGCACCTCGCTACGGGGACCATGACCGGCCTGGCCATCCAGTACACCATGGAGACAGCCTTCACAGAGGAGGAGGGGGCACGGCCGGCTGACCTGCTCATCCCGCGCATCGCCATGGTCGTCACCGACGGGCGGCCCCAGGACACAGTGGAGGAGATAGCGGCTCAGGCGAGGCGGGCCGGGATCCAGATCTTTGCTGTCGGAGTGGGCAGGGTGGACATGAACACGCTGAAGGCCATTGGCAGTGAGCCGCACTCTGAGCATGTGCATCTGGTGGCCAACTTCAGCCAGATAGAAACCCTCATCTCCGTGTTCCAGTCCAAACTGTGTGGAGGTGAAAAATCCCATCTATTTGTAATCTAGTGTTCCTCCTCGTGCATGTGTGTTAGCACCCCTTTATTCTGAGTGTGTGTGTTGGTGCGTTATAGGGTCAGAGATGTGTGAGGTGGTGGACCACCAGTGCCAGCACATCTGTGTGAGCAGCCCCGCTTCATACAGGTGCAAGTGCAGGAAGGGCTTCACCCTCAACCCCGACGGCAAGACATGCACAGGTGGAGGAACTCTTTCTTTCTCTCATCTGATCTGTTCTTTTTAAAATGAGTTCTCTTTCTTTATGAACAGACAATGTCCATCAGCTCTGCAGAGTTTTGGCGTCTTTCAGCTCTTTGTTTTTAACTCCACTGTCCCTCTGTAGCTGAGGATGTGTGTGCTGTGGTGGACCATGGCTGTGAACACGTCTGTGCCAACCTACCAGACAGCTATGAGTGCCGCTGCCGTCCAGGATATCAACTCAACGTGGACCTGAAGACGTGCGACAGTAATGATGCATTTCCTTCTTTATCGGGGTCTTCTCTTCCTGCATCACGAGACCTTAACCTCTTCCTCATTGTGCTATTTAAACCTTTGAACCAGTTTAAATTAAAATGTAGAATTCTGAGAATGAACACATAAAAAGGTTGTAGGATTCTGGTGTTTTCTTTTCAAACAGTCCATCAGTTAGGCTTGTGACTTAAACAACCATAGAAACTGAGTATACAAATCACCATTACCATAATCTTTTTAGAATATTTTTATTCTACAATATTTACTCTTAATGGATCCCTTTGAAGAAGACATTATAGCCGAAGACGTTTGGTGGATAAAACATTGGTGTAGAGTAATTTTGATGGACCTCCAATTCCACAACGAGACACAGTTTTGCTCCCACCAGTGACGTCCCTCCACCCACTGTTGGAAAACGTTCCTTTTTGCTCCTCCGGTGGACTTTAACAGAGAGCAGAGTGGGGGGAGATTTCCTGAAGGAAGTGTGCTTATGCGATCATCAGAGCAGCGGTTGAAATGTGGAGGTGTATCCAGGGTGTCGTAGTATCACCCAGTCAAAACAAGAATGGGGTTTGATCTTTCCTGTCTGGGTTTCACACGTCTACAAGTCTTTTATGAGAGTGGATTTAGATTTTTTATGATTGAATTACGGTTTTCTCCCTTTTTTTGTTCTTGTATACTAGGTATAAATGTGTAACAGCTGACAGGCCTGATGCACACAGAAAATATTTGTAATAATAACTTTTTATAGATATTATACAGTAGTAATTACTGCTTATTATTACTGTAGGTATTAGTATTGTAGTATTAGGAGAAGAGTAACTGAGGGTTCATCCTCCTCAGAATAGACCACTGTGACCTTGGGAATCATGGCTGCAGTTAATTCTGTCTCGATATCAGGCTACATAAGGATGCCAGTCTTCTACAGTTATGCATCACCTGTTGTTGTTTAATCTCTGTTCTGTGCTGTTCATGTCACCCAGAGATCGATCACTGTGCTGATGGCACCCACGGGTGTGAACAGGAGTTCATGAGCACAGAAGACGCCTGTGTGTGTAAATGCAGGAAAGGCTACACCCTCAGAGCTGATGGGAAAACATGCAAAAGTAAGTGTCCGTGGTCTGTTCAAGAGATTTGATATTTCTAAAGCATCAGAGCTCAGCAGGTAGCTACGTTTTCTAAGAAACGACTCCTTAATCCTGCTTGTCCTAATAAACAAACTGCTTCCTGCAGAGGTGGATCACTGTGCTGATGGCACCCACGGGTGTGAACAGGAGTTTACCAATACAGAAGACGCCTGTCTGTGTAAATGCAGGGAAGGCTACACCCTCAGAGCTGATGGGAAAAGATGCAAAAGTAAGTGTGTGCGTAGCCATTAGAGAATTTCTTGGAGTATTTCTTTCACTGATGTGTAATGCTGCTTACATTAATAACTATGGTACATGTACTCCAACCTGTTTCATCCGTCCATCAGGACTGCAAGCATATTAAGTGTAGCACAAGTAGACACCTAACCCAGCTTTGATGCATTTACTGTAATCACCTCTGGTGGTAAATGCTTGGATGGGTCAGCAACACGATTTGATTTCCTCAGTAATCCTTTCTCTGATAATAAACGGACTGTTTCCTGCAGAGACCGACCACTGTGCTGATGGGAAACACGGCTGTGAACAGGAGTTTATTAACACTGAAGATTCATGTGTGTGCAAATGCAGAACTGGATTTGTACTCCGACCCGATGGGAAAACATGTCAAAGTGAGTCCAGGCTCATCCATTGTCATGAATATGAAGTGAACTGCAGCCAAAGGAAATTTAAAGACAGTTTTGTAACACATTTTCTGCTTTGAGGCATCTGTTTCATATCAATATGTTCATTTTAATTAATATTAAACTGTAGATAAATTAAGAAAAGCATGATTCATTCATTTAGGTGACAGTTTAAAAAGGACAGAAGTGAAATTTGCGTGAGGCAAAGTGAACAAAATTCAGAACATAATCTCTCGTCAGCATGTTTTCATATGTTCCTAAGACTGTCTGTCCACTCTTCCGGTATTTATATGTTACATCATTGTTGGATGAATTTTGAACCAGTCATCAGGTCACTCCTAATCCGGATTAAGGGGATACTCTGTGTTTATGTTTCCCGTCATGCAGCATTCATGTCCTCTGATGGTTACTACTCTGTTATTCATGTGTAACCTCCTCCTATCTAAACAGAAGACATGAGAAGTTACAGTTACAAGAACATGCAATTAGGAATACAATACAATCATTTTTATGACTTTCACAACATATCATGTAAATGAAAAATAACAATTTAGACACTTAAATGTCACTAATGCTGTCTCTCAGGTCTGGATGTGTGTCAGACGGTGGACCATGGCTGTGAGCACCAGTGTGTCAGCACAACTGACTCCTACATCTGCAGATGTTTTGAAGGATTTATGTTGGCTGAAGATGGGAAGAGCTGCAGGAGTATGACATCAGCTTTCTCTCATATAGACCGTCTGCTTAGTAAACATACATAAAACATGTGCTCTATGTCCTCCTTCCTCACAGAGCTGGAGTGTGGAGATGGAGTCATGGATCTGTTTTTTGTAATCGATGGCTCCAAGAGTCTGGGCCCAGCCAACTTTGAGCTGGTCAAACAGTTTGTGAACGGCATCGTGGACTCCCTGGACATTTCCGTGACGGGCGCTCACGTCGGCCTTCTTCAGTACTCCACCAAGGTGCGCACAGAGTTCACCCTGGGCCAGTACAGCACGGCACACAGCATCAAGCAGGCCGTGTCCCGGATGCAGTACATGGGGAGAGGCTCCATGACGGGCTCTGCCTTGCGCCACATGTTCGAGTCCAGCTTCTCGGCCAAAGAGGGAGCCAGGCCGAAGGTCCCCCGTGTCGGCGTTGTGTTTACTGATGGGAGATCACAGGATGACGTGTCTGAATGGGCTGAGAAAGCAAAGAACTCTGGTACTCTTAGTATTCAGATGCCCTCCACAGTTTTTAACCGAGCTCTTTCTAGTAGGACTTTCCTGTCATTATTCTGTTTTCTGTCATTTTCAGGGGTCACCATATACGCCCTCGGTGTTGGCAAGGCCATTGAACAGGAGCTGAGGGAAATAGCTTCAGAGCCTGATGAGAAGTACCTTTACTATGCTGAAGATTTTGAAAAAATGGGGGAGATTACAAAGAAGCTCAAGTCCAGGATATGTAAAGGTACTTAAGCAGTTTGTCAAAAGAAGCATCCAAACAGATTTAAAGTGCTCAAGGATGTCATATTAGAAATAGCAGTGTTTCTGATATTTTAAATGGTGCATCACTGCCATCTGCTGCTGCTGTGATGACAACAGAATCAAGTAACTCCAAATAACTTTTATAACAGAGACAGGAAGTGAAACCTGCAGGGAAAGATTAGAAGAGATATGGTGAGCAAAAGGGTGAAAAAAAACTGATCTAAGTACAGTGAAATCTTTTCATCTCACGTATTCTTTCTCCGCAGACAAACCATCCAGTGAAAACATGTGCCAGTGTGACAACGTGATTATGTTTCAGAATCAGGTCACCGAGAAGCTGAAGAACCTGGCGCAGAATAATATCCTTTTACAAATAACTGTGGATTTTTGGTAATCTTCGGCGGATGTGTAGCTGCCAAAGAATCCCCCAGTGCTACTGAATAGTTTCCACCGTCATTAGTATTTAGATAGCCCAAAATCACAAATTTTATACAATTCAATTCAATTCAATTCAGTTTATTTTGTATAGCCCAGAATCACAAATTACAAATTTGCCTCAGAGGGCTTTACAATCTGTGCACATGCGACATCCTCTGTCCTTCCCTCACATCGGCACAGGAAAAACTCCCCTAAAAAAAACCCTTTAACAGGGAGAAAAAAGGAAGAAACCTATGGGAGAACGACAGAGGAGGGATCCTTCTCCCAGGATGGACAGAATGCAATAGATGTCATGTGTACAGAATGAACAGCATAACAGAGATACAACACATTCAATGTATATGACATAAATGATTCATATAATAAGACTACTTATAATAACAGCAGCAATTATTACAGTAGAATTATAGCCATGAAAATAGGGATAGTAATGTGACTAATAATAATAATCGAAGTAGCAGTGGGTGTCAGTCGGCTCACAGCAGGAGGCACGACTACGGTCCAGGTACCACAACGATTCATGGAAACCTGCAGAACGAGAAAGCAAAAGGGCTTCAGGGTGGAAGTAAAGCTAAAATGCTTAATGGTACAGGTAATAGTAATAGTAATGTGACTAGTAATAATAATGGTGGTAGCAGTCGGTGTCAGCAGGGCCGTAGCAGGATGCACGTCCACGGTCCAGGTACAGCCACGATTTATAGAAGCCTGCGAAGCGAGAAAGCACAAAGACTCCAGGGTACAAGCAAGTCAATAAGCGTAATAGTACAGGCAATAATAATAGTAATGTGACTAATAATGATAGTGGTAGTAGTAGTGGGTGTCAGCAGGGCCTCAGTAGGTGGCACGATGACAGTCCAAATATAACCCCGATTCCTAGGAACCTGCGAGGCGAGAAAGCACAAGAACTCCGGGGAAGAAGCAAAATCAGTAATGTGCATAAATAGGAGATTAATACATAAAGAAGGAGGGAGAGAAGAGGAGAGAGGAGCTCAACGTATCCTAGGTAGTCCCCGGCTGTCTAGGCATATAGCAGCATATCTAGGGGCTGGACCAAGGCGAACCTGAACCAGCCCTAACTATAAGCGCTATCAAAAAGGAAGGTCTTAAGCCTGCTCTTGAAAGTGGTGAGTGTGTCTGCCCCCGGACTGAAACTGGAACCTGGTTCCACAGAAGAGGAGCCTGATAACTGAAGGCTCTGGCTCCCCCCCCCTACTTTTATAT